>NC_048273.1:706937-709315 GCF_009762535.1 Notolabrus celidotus | reverse complement strand
ATGAGAAATTCTATCTGTCTTTTCTCTCTTCTCCTCTCCCTCTCCTCTTTTATGTTGAAGAGATACTCTCTCTTTTATCCGGGGGAGATAAGATATACCGAGGAGTGGAAATAAGGTTGAAAGGGGCCTACAGCCTGACACTGAAGGCTGGAGCTCCGGCTCTCGGTTGGCTTGCGGTGCCAGTCTGAATCTAGGACAGTGGGCCAGTAGCTCACTGAGCGCCTCTCTCTCTCTCCCGGTTTGTTCCCCGACCTGTCCAATCTGTGCCTCTAGAGTTGTATTCTCTTGAATCGAGTGACAGAAGTCTGTGAGGATGTTAAAAGAACATTGTTCTGTCAGATTTACTGTGAATTAAAAATACACTGACACGTTGGAGTGTACAGTGAGCAGGGCGCAGAGATACAGTATGAAGCTCAGGCCGAGGAAACACATGAACACACTGACGTCGTTTTTACTCCTCTCCATGAGCGGAACTTAAACATCCACAAACACAATAATTCATGAGGATAATTATGCTTTATGACACCAGTCTGTGTGCATTAGATTCACCCTGTTTCTGTGCTCTCTTCAGAGTCCTGACCCTGATCTGAGAGAACCTCCGCAGGCTGTCAGTGCTGCATGAGAGAGAGACCATGCTGGCTGCAGATTGAACTCTTAATGAAAGAAAGAGATTCTGCAGAAATAGCTTTTTTTTTATACCAAAGTGCTTCCTCTGCCTGGACCAGTGTGAAGCTTATCTGATAAGATATATGCTGTATTGGTGCTCCATAAAGAGCAGCGCGTTAGAGTGAGGCAGTGATAAGAGGAGCGACTCGAGCTTTTATTAAATCCTCATTGGAGCTTTTTGCTGTTTCTAAATTGAGTCCTGCATTAATTACCTTCTCAGTTGGGTTGGGTAAATCTGGCTTGAATTACTTTTTTTTTTCCTCCTATGCAAAATTATTTTGAAACCCAAGTTCTTTATTTTGCTTGAGACCCCCCGGACCGCTCCCTGTGACCCCTGCAGGTCACCGGACCCCAGTTGGGAACCCCTGACTTAAAACACATGGCGTGAATGGATGAGTGGTTCTTGTTGTGCAGGAGTCTGGGGCTCCAGAGGTAGAACCAGGGAGAGGGAGAAAGTCTTAAAGAGAGAGAGAGAGAGGAGTAGATGGTGTTTTCCTGAAAGTTGCTGCAGATGGTTGAACAGTCCATTCTCTCTCTGCGCGCGGGTGATGCCATAAATTGTACCTGACCTCTGAGCAGGTTTCTCAAAGCTTTTAATACAGCCCGTGATTTATGTTCTATGTATGTCTTTATGGAGATTTAGGGAGAAACACGCGGCCTGCTGGGGAAGTTTCCCCGGCCCCACGGAGCGGCTCTCCCCGGGTCCTCGGGTCAGGACGCTCCGGGACCGGGTCTTAATGAATTCATGTTTTCTTCCTCTCTCGTCTTCCCTTACTTGTTCACATCCGTTCCTTGAATAGGACTGTAGTACTTCACCAATTCCCTCCTCAGTATATTTAGCTGCTTTCATTATTTATTATTGGCCAACTGCGTCCTCAGTGTGACACGTCACTGAAAGATGAGGGCCACACACACACACACACACACACACACACACACACCTGAATATTTAAACACACTTCATCATGATTTAAAGAAACTCAAACAAAGATTATAAAACTATTACAGGTTATTTAAAACACGAGTTCTGCTTTAGTAATTATTTAATTCAATAAATAACTCATGCCTGATATTTGAAGTTTCTCTGCCTGAGTGTTCAGATGTGTTCAGTAATCACCTCTGAGTTAACCCTCCTGTTATGTTCCTTTCTCTGGAACAGCAATAATGTTCATGGGTCAATTTGACCCGGGGTATATTCAATTATCCAAAAGTGTCAGAACCCAAAAAATCTCCAAACACATTTTTAAAATCTAATTTTTAACTCCATTAATAACCATTTAAATCAACATGCAGTTCATTGGTGTTTAATTCTCACAGATCATGGTTCCATGAGGATAACTTAAAAGTGTTTCATTAAAATTCATGTTAAAACTATTTTAAATGCACATCAGAAAGCCTTAAATATAAATACAATAGTTTTAAATGACAGATTTTTGTTTCTTTTATTTTCCATTTTTATTTTGTTTGTTTTTATGAAGTGATGTTGATAAATGAACACTTATATTATTAGATAAACTGCCTAACATAGACTTTAAAAAGGATCAGTTTGACCTGCAACATAACAGAAGAGTTCACTTATTTTAAATTGATTTAAATGAATTACTCATGCCTCATATTTGAAGTGTCTTCGCCTGAATAATCAGATGTGTTCAGTAATCACCTCTGATTTAACTTCACTTATTTTATACTGATTGAAATGAATCATGTATTTC
>NC_048273.1:691937-704437 GCF_009762535.1 Notolabrus celidotus | reverse complement strand
ATTGAACACACAGGAATTTGACTTTGGTGAACTGTGCTCTCTTTATACAAGGCATGAGAATAAGACATACAAATATAATAACATCAGCTATAAACACAAAACAACAACAATAGGCATGACTAAGTACAGGCTAAATGAATATGATAAAGTGAAGTGGTGAGTAGCAGAGGGAGTTTTACATTAAAGGAAATAAATAGTTAAATAATAGAATAAATAGAAATATGGAATTCTGCTTGGAGAATTGTTACATTGTATATTTACAGTTAATATTTATAATTGATGTTTCAGTCATTTTGCTTCTGTCTTAATTTAAAGATGAATATTTATTCATGATCCACTTTGTTCTTATTGTCTCTCATGTTCTTAACATTTCACTCTGTACCCTCTCTGAATCCTTCATACTGGTCTGACATACAGCCTGTGATTAATATTCACATACAGCCTGTTATTAATATTCACATACAGCCTGTGATTCAAAGAGAACAAATAAATATACATGAAAGCAAACATCAGCGCCGGCTCATCACCTCCAGCTCTCCTCTGCTCTGACCTCGTCCGACAGCCAGCCGGCCTCTATAGGTCAAACGCTCCACGGCGGCCATGTTGAACAGATGTACAGTGACTTAGGTTCAGACCGGCCTAAGGCGCTCAGGAAGAAGGGGGGAGCGGATGACGACATGTAGGGAGTCGGGGTGGGATGATGAGGAGGGGTGGGGGTGAGGTGGTGGTGGTGGTGGTGTGGTTGGGCATATTTGGATCAGAAACCCAGAGAGCAGCAGAGTTGACAGACTTTACAGATGCAGTGGGCCTGCGGGAGCGCTCATGTGCACCCGCTGATGCTTCATGGCTCATATGGCGGCATGGAAAGATTCACCGGGTTGGAATTTCACATGTAGGCAAGCAACAGCCGTGTCCGGCCTGCTGGGGCCTTAACTCACCAGGAAGTGGACCGAGCAGGATGACCAGTGGAAACAACGCAGAGGGGATGAGTGTGTGGACGTGTTGGTGTTAGCTGTGTCTCTGAGAGAGAGAGAGAGTTTCTATCAGAGAGGAGGGGAATACGACGTCGTGTCCGCTTTGCTGTATTTATTCAGTGCTTTACAATTAGCTTTCATAGCTTAGTACTGTAAACAGGATCCACTGAAGCACTGCAGGGTCAGACCAGAGGATAGACTCTGCTGTGAGAGGAATTGAAGCACAGAGATAACATGACATATGTCCTGTTTTTAAAGAATTACATGGAGGGGAATTTATGTGACAATCCAAGTATAGTCAGATGAGAACAGATGATGTATTTATTACACTTCAAATATATAATAAAGTTGTTTTTGGAGTTAAACCCGCCCCTCTCTGATCCTCCATTGTTGTTAGTGTCTCAAAGTTCAGTCTTTGTCTCCCTGAAGACGTCGCAGCGAGCCGGTGTCAGCTCCATGAGAATATTCTTAAAGCTTCTCTGGACATTTTCCAAAACTGTCCATGTGTATGCAGCTCGTGTGTGTGTGTGTGTGTGTGTGTGTGTGTGTGTGTGTGTGTACAGCATATGTGTGTGTGTGTGTGTGTGTAGTCCATCCTGGCATCCGACAGAGGGGCCTTGTGGTGGCAGGTTTTTGACACCCACTGCCGAGAGCGAGCAGAGGAGGGCGAATGTGTCTGGGCCTGCCTTGCTGCACACACACACACACACACACACAACACACACAACACACACCCCACACACACACACACACACACACATACTGCTGGTGGCTGTAGTCAGTCGAGCAGAACAAGGGCGACACACACTCACACAAACACTCACACACACACACACACACTCACAGAGGCACAGAGAGAGATTTTGAGCTCACGAGGAGAGCAAGATGGGTGGTGTAAACCCGAGTGTGTAGGTGTGTGTTCAGGAGGTTATAGGGGTGAGTGTGTGCGTGCGTGTGTGTGTGTGTGTGTGTGTGTGTATTCCTCCAGTTAAGGTGGATTGATTTAAAAAGTAATTCTGAGTCCTTGTGATGAATAAGAACAATCCTTCCTGTTTCTAATCCTTGTCTGATTCAGACTTTGCTCTGTTCCTCTCCTCCCCTCCTGAGGTTGGAATAAAAAGTTCACTTGTAGTCTTTTTAAAGTTATTCAGAACTTGTTGCTGTTAAAGGAAACTCCATCATATAATCACACGCAGACGGGGACGTCCTCCATCTTTGTTTCCTCCTGAAGCACAGTAACGTCTTCAGATGCTGATGAAATGTTGCACATAAAATAAATGCCCATCAGAGTTGGTTTTATGGACCCTGTCAGCACAGGATGTCCATAAAGTGCAGCTGAGACGACCATGTGTTTCGGAAACGTCTCGATTAAAACCGAATCAGGATCCGCTGAGCCTTTCCTCCCACTCTCTGCCCACGTCCTGTGACCCCCATCAGGAGGTCAAAGGGGGTCTGTGTGGATGGATTTTGAGACTCACCACGGTCAGTCTTGTTGCCACTCAACAATAGCCGTGCTAACACAATCAAGCTCCAGGGGTTATCCTTCTCCAGCGGTGAATAAAAATACATGGAAGGAGGATGTGTATTCAGAGAGAAGAGACTGTGCAGCTCTCCACGGCCGGCTGAGACAGAAGAACTCACACAAGCAGAGCGGGGTCAGAGACGTGCGCCTCACTTCTACCAGCGTGCATCAGGGTGGAGTTTATTATCTGCATGCAGGGCGGCCATTATGCTACTCTTAACTGGGCTAGCTCAGAGGCAGCGACGCTCAAAGGGACTCAGGGTGGAGTTTCAGAGGGGGGGGGTGCAGTTTGATCCACCTCGGGCCTCCTCCTCCCTCCATGTCTTTACGAGCTACAGCCTCTTTAACAGAATCTGCTGATGAAGCAGAAAGAGATCTTTGATATTTAGCTTTAAAGAATGGCGGGTTACATCTGTGTGGAGGCGGACCCTGCTGTAAAACAGCTCGCCTTGAGGGGGGGAAACAGGCCACATCACCTGGGCTCTGCCTTTACGGGCCTGTTAACTCAAGAAGGAGAGACAGATGGAGAAACTCTCTGTGTGGGTTTAAACAGAGGACTAGTTTAGCTAGTTCTCAGACGTGAGGATGATAGGAAGAGCTTCAAGGGAGAGGCTGACGTCATGACTCTGTTGTGATGGACTGTAGTGGATCTGTGTGGTACTCAGGGAGGGATCAGTGTGAGCGTTCCTCACCTTCTCCACACCTTCTCCTCCTTGGTGTCAGAAACGCTCGCCACCTGCACTTCATCTGCACTTCAAAAAGCCCCACAGGCGAGAGGAGGACTCCCCACATCTATTAAACATCCCTCTCCTCCTCTCTTTGTCTTCTGGAGAACAGCAGCAGGTTAAATCAGACCCCTGCTCTCACCCTGAACGTCTTAAAGTCTTAAAGGCGCCTCGCTCCATCCCCAACACATTTCAGCAGCAGGACCAATCACAGGCGACCTTTTGTCAAGATATTTACATAATCCCCATGGTTCCACGCTGCAGGCCT
Source organism: Notolabrus celidotus (assembly GCF_009762535.1). NCBI lineage: Eukaryota > Metazoa > Chordata > Actinopteri > Labriformes > Labridae > Notolabrus > Notolabrus celidotus. The sequence goes on along the minus strand of NC_048273.1, from coordinate 700,948 downwards.
CTCCTGCAGACGCCTCTCTGCCAGGTGTGTGAGCAGTAACCTCGGCTCAGGTCGACTCTGTGACTCTCCTCTCTTGAGGGAGATCACAAACGGAGGAAGGTCGTAAAGTGACGACGAAGGGGAGAAGGTTTTATTGGGGCAATCCGGCAAATGTGGAGGTGTTGCCTTGGGTTTTTTCCTCTGGTTGTACTAACACTCCACCATTTGGTGGATGGCAGAGAGGTGTAAGGAGGTGTGTGTGGTGAGTGTGAAGATGTGTGTTTCAGCAGCAGGAGGGAGGGAGGGAGGCGGGCCACCCGGTGTGTGTTTTAGGGACGGGCATTTCAAGCCAAAATACTATCCAACTAGAGGCACTGGTAGTCTAAGCGCCCCACATACAGAGGCTACAGTCCTCATCACCGGGGTCTTAGGGGTCGCTGGTTTGATTCCCGGCCGGTCGATCATTTCCTGCATGTCTTCCCCCGCTCTCTGCTCCCCACATTTCCTGTCTCTCTTCAGCTGTCCTAAAAAATAACTTTAATAAAAACAGAAATACTGTTTGACAATCACCGGCGTCTATACGACACACCTGTCCCAGTACCGGTCCGTTTGTGTGGCGGTCTCGTTAACCAGGACGAGGTGCTGCTAGTTTCGGTCTCTGTCTCCATCATCACGTCGGTCTTTCTGTGATGCAGCGTGGCGTGGCGTGTGTGTTTACATGTTACAGTCATGCTCAGTCTCTGAAACACGTGTAGTAGTGTGAGATTCAGAAACAGATAAAATCACTGCAACTGTCCCAAATGTTTTCTTCTTCTTTACTATTTAATGCAGCTAGCATTCTTCTTCTTCTGCCTTAAGACACTCTATCGCCACCGTCTGGTGGGAGTACTGTATTACAACCAGGCACCGTGAAAATAAGATGAAACATTGAACTTTCAAAATGAGACAATATTCAAAGTAACTCTTCTAAGTGAACGGATATTCCAATATCATTGCCGATCCTTAGTGTGTGTTTACAGTGAGCTTCATAAATCTCTGTGTACGTTTATCTAAGTTCACTGTCTTTAAAGTTTGAATAAAGGAGCTTCTCCTCCTCTCTCTCTGTAACGTGTGTTTTAACCCTCCTGTGATGATGCAGGTCAAATTTGAACCTATATATGCCTCCAAACCAGCATAAAGATCTGTGCAGCAGGTGACAGAAGAGGTGTTTATTTATCAACATCACTTCATAAAAAAAAATGTCTCTGTCATGTAAAACTATTGTATTTGTATTCAGGGCTTTCCCCTGTACATTAAAAAAGTTTGAACATGAATTTTAATATAAATGAGTTATCCTAAGTTCACTGTCTTTAAAGTTTGAATAAAGGAGCTTCTCCTCCTCTCTCTCTGTAACGTGTGTTTGAAGAACATCTGTTTTAAAGGCAGTAAATCTGCTCCTTCTTTAAAGCTTGATCTGAGTTTGTAGATCTGACACCTCGCTCTGAGAGAGACTAATCACATGGAGCCGGATGAAAGCAGTGGACAGTATAGAGCTGACCCCCTCCATAACAGCTTCCCTTTCCACTCTCACACCCTATGGAAATCCCATCTGACCTCCCCACACACACACACACACGCTGAACAAATGGTGACAGTTGCTTAATCATGCAGCCACACACATGCATGCACACATTACCTCCACCCAATACACATGCACATAAGCATTAGGTCCCCCCCCCTCCCTCCACAACACTGCACCGCCACCTACCCACTTCTTAGGGTCAGAGCCCACGTCCACATCCAGTCCCTCCCTCCCTCTAATGAATCAATCAGCTGGTTCCATTCATTTCATCGCTGTCAAACCTCATCGATCAGCCCTCTTTCTCCACCGTCCCATCAGAGCAGCGGGGGAGCTCAGAGATGGAGAGAGGAGAGAGAAAGAAGAGGTTTGAAACATCCTGGCAGTTCAAAGACTCCTCATTTCTCATCCGCTTTGGTCCCCCAGAAATGTGCTGTTTTGATGGTGTGTAGCTGTGTGGTGTGTGTAGCTGTGTGTGTGTGTGTGTGTGTGTGTGTGGTAGTGAAATGAAAGAGAGAGGGGATTAAAAAAAGATCAAGAAGGCGCGATGTCTTCTCCTAGAGTTTCTACACACTATCTGACCTTTCTTTACCTCTGTGAGACTGGCGTCCTGGGACGGGTGGAGAGATATCAGGCGGCAGACTTCAGCCGTGTGCCAGCTCGTTTCTTCCAGGGACGCCCTTTTTGGTGTGCCATGAGGTATAAAAACTACCTGGTCCTGTACTGTGAGGGTTTGAGCCTCCAGCTCGGCTGTACGGAGAGCGATGTGTGCGGTCGGTCCAACTCTCGCCGCGCTCCGCTCTCTCACCCACTGAGTCAAAGTCAGAGAGGTTATCAGCTAATACAAGCGCTCAGGATTGGAGCTTTGTGAGAGCGAGGTCGTGCAGAATCCATTTAGTTCTGTTAGTTTCATTTTTAAAGGTGTTGAGAGAGGACAAGAGGCACAGGACACAGGAGCCAAGGTCAGTCTTTGCAGGGTCGAGGGGAAGGACTGTGAGATCCATCTGAGTTTTGGAAAGCATAATCTCCTGACTTGGACTCTCTCCACAAACACATCATGCATGCTTCCTTCCTCCACTCCATGCACCTACCTCCAGGTACACACACCTGTGAGGAGAGATCCACTGCACAACACCTCAGCTCTTATATCCTCACACACATCCCTCCTAGATGATCACTCTTGGCTCTGATGCAGTCTGGAAGGAGTCAGCCGGCGGTTTTTAATGAATATGACAAACAGACAGCGCCGATCAGCTGAAACATTGTGTGACAATTTCAAGATGCAATCTCCGATAGTGTCAGAGCGAGCGAGTCAATGGCAGAGGGAATGAAATAATTAGAGCTGAGAAAAGGAGGGGAGTGAGTAACACTTTTCATCGGGGCTGTAATTGCAGCTTACAGATAGCCTGGTATTGTGGTTTGATTACCTGCTCTGGGTTCAATGTTTGAGGAATCTGAGGCCTCGTTAATCTGGGTTATCAACAGGAACAAAGCCTGGTGTCATCTCTCTCAGCTGGTCATTGATTTATACGACCCGCTGTGTGTTTATTGCCATTTGTTGAGCAGAAGTCTGGGGTTGTGTAATTGCAGGTTGAGCACAGGTTACCACATTCAAGGTCCCTGTAGGTATTGTTCAGCCAGACAGCTTGGCGCTTTCTTCCCAGAGAGGAGGAACCAAACGTTTGGGCAAGGTGGGCATAAAGACCTGCACACAAAGCCTTCTTTTAGGAGCTGTTTACCTTCCCTTTCTCCACCTCCACGTCACTCTGTCCTTTCCCAGCCTGTGATCCCTTCACCCTTTTAAACTGTCATCCCGTCTGAACTACTTTCTGTGGTCCGTTCTGCCCCTGCCCCCCTTTAACTCCCCTCTCTGTGACCCTCTCTTATCACGGGTACAGTCGCTCTTAATTGCAGTATTATTTCCCTCTCTGTGTTATCTCCCTGTCCTTGTGATATCAGGATCCCAACAGTAAGAGTAAGCAGCTGGGAGACAGATGCTATTTACTGCTCAGAGACCCTTTGTTGTTTCCAACTTCTTGATAAGGTCTTGACTGTCAGGATGACTTTCCCCATTGTGTATGGAGGGAGGGAGGGAAGCCTGCACTTAAAAGGCACAGCTAATCTCCCTTCATCCCACCGGCTGAAATATTCCCTCACACGACACTTCTGACACGCACTTTTCTTTCAAACACAGTCATTGTCGCCTCTGGCTTTTTTCCACCCAACAAGTTTTCTGACAGCTTGGACAATAAAAAAGATTAGCACAGAAGGAACGCCTCCAAAGAGAAAGACTGGGATGTAATGCAATATGTTGCTTTAGGTGGCAGAGGGTGTCTAAGTGGGAGTCGCGTGAGGTGTCTGGGTTTTAAATACCTCAGCCAAACAGCTTAGAGTGTGAAAACAATCGGCGAGACATGAAAGTGTGAGCGAGAACACACACAGGGGTCAGATAACCCCCGGCCAGATGGTGATGGTCAAGTGAGCCGGGGGCGGGGGAGGAGGAGGAGGAGGTGGTGTTGGTGGTGGTGGAGGTGATGGTGGTGCAATTTTGATGCCCTAGTGTCAGAGACGGGATACAAAGCATTACCCCGTGAGCCACTTTTGGCCTCTGCTCGCTCCCAGGGGTGCAGATATAAAAGGATCGTGATGATTAGAGATTCAATTTGGCTTGCCATCAATCAATGCCACCAAGATGGACAGGATTGCTGCCGATAGCCAATCCTCGCCACCAGATTGGGCTCATGCCTCGTGGGATTCACGCCCTTTCTTCACGCTTTGTTAATTAAGCGACCAAGCTGCCCCTACACTTACTTATTTATGAATCTTGGCTTCGACCGGTGCTGGAGACCACTTGCTTTCCCCCTAATTAGTCCCTCACTAATGGCTCAGCCTCCAGACGATCCATACAATCTCAACCCGGGCCGCCGACCCTCATTCTGTCTGTTTTTCTGCACACACAGAACCGTAACACCCACACGACCTTGGCGTTACACTGCCCACGATGTGTGGTGTTGTGTTTCTGTGGTGCTGGGTAAAGTGCCCCACATGGGATAATGAGGCAACACTTAAAAAAATCAATTTCCATCTCCGTCTGTCTGAGTAATTCCTCACCTGTTCATTAACCCGAGGATAGAGCAGGCTGCACGCGCTCAGCCTCCACAGTCATTACATATGGAGGAGAACCTGAAGGAACAGATCGGGGAGCTTCCTGGTGAAATATTAACACTTTCCCAGAGCAGCCTGGGTGCTGCAGGATTAACTCTGCCATGATTTATTGATACATGCATCCTCCTTTAAACAAGGTCTGTTACAGGAAGGGAGAAAACAACAGATGTGTTCTGGTGACTTCAGAACTTCACAACACTTTCTGAATGATGTACGCTGTAACCACACTCTTTACAATTACTGCAGCTACCAGCCGGTCCTGAAACACCCTGCCCCAAAGCCTCTCCTCCTCCTCCTCCTCTCTCCTCCTCCTCCTCCTCCTCCTCCTCCTCCTCCTCTCCTCCTCCTCCTCCTCCTCCTCTGGATGAAGTCACTGCTCAGGGTCAGTGAGCCCATCCGCTGCGGCCTTGTGTGGTGTGGTTTGAATCCCATAAACACTGCACCCGAGTCAGATTTACTGGCCAGCAGCCCTGGGGATTCATTTGTATTCTGCCCACTTTGGCTGGTTCAGGGTCAGGGCCGATAATCAGGTCAGTGCTGATCCACACCCTGTGGTTGGAGCTTTACCAACCCCACCTAGCTCTCTTGGACCACCATGAGGTCTGGCTGGGTAGGTATTATGTAGACTGAAGGTAGATGGAAACAATCTGATATTTCTGTCCCTGGTTGTTGCAGAAAAACAAACCTGCACTGTGTTGTTGTTTATTCCCTTCAGACTGTATCGCCACAGGCCACAACAGAACCAGACCCAGCTGAGCCATCCTGCTAATGGGTGAGCTTAGGCATAAACATGGGGATCATTATTTTTTAACTAGCCAAGTTCGCCAGGGGCCGTAATAAGGAGCACAATGATGATGCAGGTGGGTAGGTGGGGGAACTTCTCCAGGAGTTAGGGAAAGTTAACCATGGCAACCCTGTTGGAACAAATCCTCTCTGTTCATTTACAGATGAATGTATGTGTGTGTGGTGTGTGTGGTGTGTGTGTGTGTGTGTGTGTGTGTTTGTGTGTGTGTGTGTGTGTGTGTGTGTGTGTGTGTGTGGTGTGTGTGTTGTGGTGTGTGTGTGTGTGTGTGTGTTTGCAAAGGGGCTTCTTCGTCTCCTCTCTTTCTCTGGGGTTGAATGTTCACAACCAGCCTTCCTGGTTGTGAAATAACTGATAATATGACTTTAAACTGCAAAAGTTAATGTTCAAATCTGACTCAATGACCTTTGACCCCAGCATATATGTAAAAAATAATTTTTCCTTGTCCAAAAAAGGAAATTTAATCTGATTATATTATAATAATTACACCTTTTCCTTCTTACCTGCTTACATTATTCCTCTTTTCTCCAAAATAATATTTATCTATTTATTTTGAATTTTCTTCCTTAATTCAGTTTCCAGGATGGCGGACAATGCTCATGCAACACACACACACACACACACACACACACACACACACACACACACACACACACACACACGTAAACCCAGCTGCAGGTGTTTGCTGGTGATAATGTTGCATCCTTTTAATACTTCTGTGCTCCTGTTGCAATTCCCGAATGACCCTCTGTGTCACTCTCTCTCTCACACACACACACACACACACACACACACACACACACACACACACACACACACACACACACACACACACACACATTCAAACACACACTATTGGAGATGGAAATCCATGTTTTTTCAATGCTGTAAAATGTTTGTGTGCATGTGTGTGTGTGTGTCACAGACATGCACTGTGTGTCAGCACATAAATCAATTGTTGCCAGGCGGCCTTGTGGCTGGGGCTACTCTGTGTGTGTGTGTGTGTGTGTGTGTGTGTGTGTAGGTAGTGTGGGGGTAATTGGTGACACCCGGCTCCCTCCAAACTGCCTGGTTTAGTTACACATCAATGAAGGGTGAATAATACATTAGCTAGGGTAGCCTGTAGTCCTCCTACGTGTCCCCGGAGCAAAGACAGAGGGACAGAGGGACAGAGAGGGAAGAGAGGGACAGAGAGGGACAGAGAGGGACACTGATAACACATTAAATATAAAAATCATCTTTACTTCATTTACTGGAAATAATCAGGAAGGGACCAAATATTCAACCCAGAGATCCCTGTCTCTCTCTGAATCATCTTCATCATCCTCATCATTCAGACCTCCATTCTTGTTTAGATCTCCTCCTCCCTCGTCCTGAAGGTACGACACGCTCCCCTCTCTCAGATTTATGCTGCGTTCAGGTGCTTTAAGGACAGCAGGACACCTTCAGATGAAAGAGGAGGCCAGGCAGAAACTCCGGCCCAGTCGGGTGGCTCGGGTCCTGCAGGCTCGCCGGAGTGTGTGAGGGTCCTTGAGCCGGGATCAGTGAGGCAAGAGGTTCTGTAATCATGGTGCAATTATTTAGACATCCATCTCACTGTGACCACGACAGGATGACTCTGTGTGTGTGTGTGTGTGTGTGTGTGTGTGTGTGTGTGTGTGTGTGTGTGTGTGTGTGTGCATATATGTGAGTCCATGTGTGTGTGTGTGTGTGTGTTGGTGCATATATGTGAGTCCATGTGTGTGTGTGTGTGTGTGTTGGTGCATATGTGAGTCCATGTGTGTGTGTGTGTGCATATATGTGAGTCCATGTGTGTGTGTGTTTGTGCATATATGTGAGTCCATGTGTGTGTTTGTGCATATATGTGAGTCCATGTGTGTGTGTGTGTTTGTGCATATATGTGTGTGTGTGTGTGTTGCTAACCACTACATGGTCCCTCCATCTTCCTCTGGCGTTCCTGTCAGGGCCCTCGGCGTGTCGTTCCAAAGCTCAGAGGTCTTTATGTAATTGAAGTGGGCCTCTGAAGCCCCCCTGCCATATGGACCAAAGCAGCCTTGGTGTCCGTCCGTCCGTCCGTCAGTTCCTTTTAATTGCCCAGAGCCCGGACTCTGAGGCGATCCATGGAGTGGTTTCTCAATCGGTTAAATACATTAATATGTAATAAGGTTTGGGACGAGTAAATCCCTGACCGTGAGAGTGAGAGATCCTGCTGGTCTGCAGCTCCTCCTCTGTATCATCAGCATCACAGGTTTGATTCTCCAAACGTCTCCACATTAAAAATGAGCGGCTCCGTCCTTCACTGTGTTTTAAGAGTGAACATAAAAGTACCAAAGCAGGACCAGTGAACACCAGCCTCCTCTGGTTGAGCGTCTCTCAGCTGAGCACAGTTGTGTATTGTTTCCTGCATAATGTCATAAAGCTGTAATCCCCCTCTGCACTGTAAAGTTATACAGCCCAGAGTCAGGCTTTCACCGTGAGGTGTGCCAATCCTCTCAGCACTGATTCTGTTTATTACAGTAATTATTCTAATACCTTAAAAACATGTCTCTAATCTAAACAACACCAGCTGAAACTTCTCCTTCTCTTTACTCCTTTCATCTGAATCTCACGGCTCACACGGAGGTTATGTTGCGTCTGTTGAACCTGATGTGTGCGTTTACTCAGATCGTGTTGCATCGCCGGCAATCAAGAAACTGGAGAGAAGAGAAGCTTCTCAGGAAGAGGCTTCCAATGTAAACGAGGACAGACAATCACACTGACATCCATTTATGAACAAAAACTCCAAATCTTACCAAGTGAAAGATTCTCATGTTCAGTCTTAATGTCTTCTCCCTCTTGATTAAAGATAAATTCAATTAACAAGGAACATTAGAGAGACATAGAGGGACTTGTTTTAAGACATCTTAAATATCTTGTTCAGAAAGAAAGAAAGATTTCACTATGAGAAGACATTAGATCTCAACATGAGACAATTCAACTTTGTCATCTTATTTCAAGAACAAGATGGTCTTAAACCTAGAGAAGTGCTGCTATAATACAACTCAGATTAAGATGAATATATCTCACATGAAGAACATGAAATGTATTAGTGCAGAAATATTATTTAGAGTGAATAAATATTAATTGTTATCATTCCTGTTTTATTCTGAGACACTAAGCTTTAACATACTGGGACAATATTAATTAAAATAAGTTTTCCTGCTAATTTTAAGATCACAGTTATAAATATTACATCTTATTTTAAGAAATCTGACCAAGAACATTTTCACTTCTTCTGTTGGCAGATATTTTTGCTTATTTCAAAGTAAAGGTACTCTCTCCTCTCTCTCTCTCTCTCTCTCTTCTCTCTCTCGCTCTCTCTCTCTCTCCTCTTCTCTCTCTCCATCTCTCTCTCTCTCTCTCTCTCTCTCTCTCTCTCTCTCCTCTCTCTCTAAAGAGGCAGAGTCCATTTGCACAGAGGAGGTCTAACATGTCAGGTTGTTCCATCAGCTGAGTGTGAGATTAATT
>NC_048273.1:591937-686937 GCF_009762535.1 Notolabrus celidotus | reverse complement strand
TATTTTCACAGAAGTGGAAGACGTTGGAATTTGCACCTTTGTGTTTCCACGTCTTCGTGTGTGGCGTATTTGTTCCCCACAGAGAATCAATCAGAGCGTGTGCTGAGGCTGCAGTTCCACTATACTGTGCTTTAAATATGAATCCTATTCCAGGTATCGTGCCCCCGCCCCCCCCCGCTCCTCCTCGCCCCCCAGGGAGCGTGAGGTGAAATGCAATGAAATCAACAGCTGTAGTGACATGCAGGCACGCTCTATCATACACAAATACACACGTGGATAGACAGCCAAATTACTCTGTCTCGCTTCCTTTCTCGCTCTGAGTAATGCAAACATTCACACACACGCACAGATACCCACAAACCTCGGCGAGGAGGAGAGGAGATGTATTTCCATATGCAGATCCTCGGGGCAGAGAGAACCTGCTCCTCAGTGGCTTGTTTGCATTTTTCAGTCGCAGTTGGTCGAGTCATTCGCCAAGAAATCAGATGATGGCATCTCGGCGTCTCACGCAGAGGCACGACTCGCCTCCTGGATTCACAATCTATGTCTCATGACTGCTACCCTTAAAGAGTGTTTACGTCAGCGCACAGCTTCTGATTTAATTTGAGGGAGAATGTCTAAAAGTGTAAAAGTGCAGACTGAATTCTGAAGCGTTGTAAAACATGCAGGGTGTGGAGCGTTTACAGGAAGGGGTGGAAGTGAAGAATCACTTCATTTATGGTCAACGTTGAGGCAATGGTTTCCATGCAAGGTGATGTAAACATCCCGCGTCCCTGCAGAAATCTGGTGGCGTGCCCGTTTCCTGGTGGTGGTTAAACACAGGAACACATGATGGCTTTAATGTAATCATTCTCAAATGAGGAACATGCCTTCAGACCTGGATTCAAAGTGTTACCTCATAAAACCTCTGGGATAATAAAAGTTTACATTTTCATCTTAACTCTTCACTAAACACAAACAAAGGAACGTTTGACTTCTTCTCTGTGATCAACCTGTAAATGAAGGAGCTGTGTTTCCAGCTCCATGACATCATCAAAGTCGCCCCCATGCGTGGTTTTCCAGTAAGAGGTGAGTTAAAGCTCCGGCAGCTCTAATTAGATTCCACATGACAAGGCCAAACATGGCTGCGTTGTAAATCAGCGGGGTCTGGGATGACTCCTTCAGAGGAAAGGAACCCAGTACACTTCATGTCACGCAGGGAGGCAGGACTGTTACAAGAAACAACAAGGTGGTTAGGACTTCTCAGACCAGGGCCAGGACTCTGTTATTAGGCCGCAACAGTCAGCATCACGTGCAGGAGCTGCTGACGTAGACCTGCTGCTGCTCACTGAGACAGTTACAGATAAACCTGGAATGTTCAGAGCGGTGAACAAAAGCTGACAAACTCACTGAGGAGAGCAAAATGTGAAGTGCAGTCCTTACAGGAAGTGAAGCGGTAACTCAAAGGTTGCAGGTTCAAAGCTGCAGATCAAAAACCTCCCCGTCAGTCAGCTGTGGACTGAGAGACGTGTCCTGCAGAAATCTGCTGTGCTGTTATTACATCAGGGTTTGCATTTTTCAAAACGAACAATGATGAAATCTGCTGATGAGTTCAAGGTGCGCTCACAGCAGAGGAGACGGCACCGCTGATAACAAAAACAACAACAAAAAACGCCGGTGCCAAGGTGCAAGACGCCCATAAAACCAGCACTAATGGCTCACCCTGGACTGTGAATGTGTGTGTTTCAGTGTGTGTGTGTTATGTTGTCATTACTGTTGATGAAGGGGCTGCGACTCATTCAATAGCAAGCGAACACAGAGCCATTCAATGAACCCAGGGGACAATGCAAGCAGCTGGGAACGCCCGGCCTCAGCAGGGTTAGAGGTTGGCGTGTTAACTAGGAAGTCAGGGAAGAAAGGAGAGAAACTGCTCTTTCACATACGAGCTTAGAACGGGGCGGCAGGGCGAGCAGTTTGAGGGACGCTCTGACTTTTTCTCTTTAAAGGTGACATATTCTGCTCTTCTTCATCAACATATATTGGTCTAAGAGGTCCCCAAAACATGTCTTTAAAGTTTTTCCACAAAAAACACTTTGAAATCAGATTCTGGTCTGCCTGTAAACCCCTCTTTTTCAGCCTGCTCAGAACAGGCTGTTTTCTGTGTCTGTGCCTTTAAATGAGAACGAGCTCTCTGACCACGCCCCCTCAGGAAGTGGGGGTGGCCTCTACTGTTTACATGTTGTCTGAATATACACGGCTGCTCACAGACCCGCGTTACTTCAACCCTCTGAATCTGATCCAGAATCTGATCCTGACGGAGAGGCGCCTGCAGCAGGACCTTTCTGAACCATTGGTCACAGATTTAGTGTTTCTTGTTGTTTTATTTGTCAGCATGTCGACGTGTGTCTTGGTACACAGCTACCAACATGTAGCTATGTGGCTATGCTAACTAGCGCTAGCACTTTCCATGAAAACTAAAAATCCTCCACTAGATCTTCAAATCTGCAGACGTGGGGAGTCAAAGCGACCTTTGTGTTTATTAAGACAGCCTACAACTAGCATGCCTCCCTCCTAAGCTCCTTGTTAGCACACATGTGTGCAGGAATTAAAAACGGAGGAGGGGTTGAGTTGTATTTATACAGTCTATGGGCTGAACAAGCTCCGAGCTCTGACTTCCTGTTACAGACCGGATGGCGTTGTGACGTATGAAAAAACACTGAAAACTGAAACGGCTGGTTTCAGCACACATTTACAGAAAGGTGGAGAAATCAGAACAGGGGCAGAATGGACTCTTTGACCTTTCAGGGGGTTTGTAGACAGGGACACAGATTTCAGGGAGAGAACCATTAAAGAGTCCATTCTGAATGATATGTCACCTTTAATGCTGCAAAGATCGTCTCTCTGAATGGGTGTGTATGTGGTTTCCTGTGTTTCTGCAGCCAGCCTCAAGCAGATCCTCGATGTATTGCAGTTTCTAACACTTCCACATTGGCTTCATATTTTGAGACCGGAGGTTGCCGCTTGGTTTAAACTCCAAAACATCAGGAGCTCTGTTATCAGCACGTCATTGTTAACTTAAACACACACGTACGCTCCAAAGACTCATACACATGACAAACATACACACTCAGCAATGCTACATGTATTTACACACAGGTTTAGAGGCACACCTGGTTCTGCAGACAGCTGCCCTGAGGGCTACCTGTTCCTCAGATCCTCTGTGCTTTGTAATTAGGGGAGGTAGTGAGAGAAGGGGACAGGGAGAGAGAGAGAGACAGAGAGAGAGAGAGAGAGAGAGAGAGAGAGAGAGAGAGAGAGAGAGAGAAGGAGGGGGAAAGACAAAGAGGCCCTTCCATGGGCTGCACAGGAACTAGACTAGACTTCATGAGCCCTTGAAAAAAGGAATACACTCCAGGGTTGCAGTGGACACACACCCAGACTTGGACACATACGTGTAATTTTACAAAGCAGCTGCTCTGGTTCTCTGTGTCCTCGATCAAAGCTTGCACTGTTTCCATTTCAGCCTCTTTCAGCTCCCTCAAAGCCTCCGCCTGCAGAGGAAACTTTGTTGTGTTTGTTTTTGTTTATTTGTCACCAGTCAGTGTCGCTGGGTGAGAGCTGCACTCGTCTCAGATTCCCTCTGTGCACACGGACCATAAAAAGAGACTCGCAGTCAGAACCCAAACTGCATCCAGCCCCGAGGTGTCTTCTGAGGAGGGGGAATGATTGAGGGCAGGGGGGCAGTGATGAACGCAGAGGGGCCAAGAGGAGCGTTCATTAGACTTCCCCAGAACAGGAGAGATGATGAGGAAGAGAAGAGGAGGAGAGAGTCTGCAGGGAGGAGAGGCAAGGGTCAAGAAGAGAGACAGAGAGGTAGAAAGAGAGCTCATTCCTGGAGCACAAACGCCACAACCCTGTTAGAGCACACACACACACACACACACACACACACACACACACACACACACTCAGGACAAACCTCTTGTGTGACAGCCATTGTGGGATGACTGACAGTGAGTGTTAGCAGGGCGAAGTGTGTGTGTGTGTATGTGTGTGTGTGTGTGTGTGTGTGTGTGTGTGTGTGTGTGTGTGTGTGTGTGTGTGTGTGTGTGTGTGTGAGTGAGGATGGGGAGGGGGGGCTGTCATGGGAGGCCGGTCCGTTTAGGAATTCCACAGAGGAATCACCTCCTTGGCCTGTCCATGTCGCAGCAACCAATTACCGTGACTGTGAGTGTGTGTGTGTGCACATGTGTGTGTGTGTGTGCATGTGTGTGTGTGTGTGTGTGTGTGTGTGTGTGTGTGTGTGTAGGTGCCGAAGGGGAGGTCTTGCCATAAAATGGAGGGGGACTTCTCCTAATCACGGCACTCTGGCCCCGCACAAAGGCAAAAAGGCTGCTCGGACGATTTGAATTTGAATAGCATCTCTCCTCCTGCGCTCTCTCTCTCTCTTTCTTTCCCCCCCTCTCTCCTCTGCCTCTCTCGTCTTCCTCTTTCTCTTCCTCCGCTTCACGCCGGATGACAAAAGCGAAGCCCAACAAAGCTAGCGCACAAAGCAATCAGGCTAATAGCGCTAATAAGTTGAGCGTGGGGTCCTCGCTCTCTCTGTGTTGACACATTTCTGTGTTTTCTGAAGCCAAACAGAGACTGGAGTGTTTGGCAACCAGGCAGCAGAGTGTTTTAATGGAGTGGCTGCCCCATGCCAGGTTGCCATGTGCTCGGTCTGTTTGACTGAAGAAGAAGAAGAAGAAGAAGAAGAAGAAGAAGAAGAAGAAGAAGAAGAAGAAGAAGAAGAAGAAGAAGAAGAAGAAGAAGAAGTTAACAAAAGCAGCTCCAAGGAGAGGAGGGAAGATCATTAACTAGTGGAGGAGGGTTTAAGGGAAGGAGTCATCAGAGGAGTTTAAACTTTTACTATCAGGACTGGGGATGCTCCATATTTTCCAACTCTTCATTTTGGATTCTGATATATTCAAACTGTTTGGTAACATCATATCTCCTATTGTGGAGTTAACACATTAAGCCTGATTGTATTGTTATGCCTCACTGGATGCAAACATAAATGCAACATGGCTTTCCAAATGCACACACTGTTAAAATAAGAGAACAACTTCAACTTCAGGTATGGAACAAAGTGCCAACATGGCTCTGACATATTTATCATTCTATAGAGATTTTAGAGAGAAACATTTTGCCTCAGACACTATAGAGACACTATGAAAACAAGGAGGATGCATCTCTTCAGTCCAGAGTAGCAAACAAACATACTGCTGTCATGTGTTTGTATTGTATGGTTCTGTCTCTAGGTCTGTCTGTGTGTCCTCTCTGTTCTTGTTTTGTCTTTTATTTATTGTCATGTCACCTGTGCTGCCTCCTCACCCAGGTTGTTATTGCAAATGAGGATTGGTTCTCAATGAACTCACCTGGTTAAATAAATACATGAATAAATAAATAGTCCTCTTTTATTCCAAGTTCAATGAATGAGGAAACGGACAGAACTCTGAAAATAATACAATCCTTCAGTATTAAACTGAGCTCCATCACCCTGCTCTCAAAATAACAAACACAAGACAGATTCTTCTTGAGATCAGATCTGATGGATTAAAGGAACACGCCTTGTTTCCTCCTCACATAACCAACGCTCTGCAGTCCTTGCAAATTGAAAGTGTTGTTGTTTTCCATCATCAAGCGTGCGTCTGTAAACGCCCCATGCTGCGTTCATGCAGGCTCAGAATAAAGCCAACCGAACAAACATCAGTTATAAAAACCTGACGCTGATAATTCATGATATCACATTTTAAAATCAATAATATCGCCCATCCCTAATCAGGACTTCTCCCAGCTGTAAAGAACCTCCTGTCATCATTCAGTCTGCAGCTAATGCTAGCATGAAGAGAAGCCATTTTGTTTAGCTGAGACTTAAGCTAACAGGAAGCTGGAATAAGCTTTCTCTTCTTCAACAATCACGTCTTCAAGGTTGTCCGGGTGCTTCTCTGCTTCCCTCGGACTCAGGGGTTCAGTTATCTTTCAGTTGTCGTCTGACGGGGTCACGCTAACAGAGACGGGCACGCTCAGAAAGCTCAAAGCAGCGGCGGCGGCGAGATCCAAGTTAAACCCCTCACCTGTCTGCTCCTGACTTAGCTCTCTGCAACAACTACACATTCCTCTCCTTCAATAATAGCCTTTCTTCTCCTTTCCTCAGTCTGCCTTTTCTTTCTTTTAAGAAGGCTGCTTGTTTGAACAAAGACATATTTTAAGAGGCTTGAAACGCTGCTGCTGCTGTGTGTGTGTGTGTGTGTGTGTGTGTGTGTGTGTGTGTGTGTGTGTGTGTGTGTGTGTGTGTGTGTGTGTGTGTTGGATGCAGCCATAGGGACGAATGCTTCAGTGCCCTCCCCTGTTATTAGGCCTGCCCTGTCATTACAGGATTAGAGTGCAAGGGTTGGCTTTTTTCGTGCACGAGTGTATTCCTGTATGTGTGTGTGTGTGTGTGTGTGTGTGTGTGTGTGTGTGTGTGTGTGTGTGTGTGTGTGTGATCTCTCTGAGTCAGTTTGTATTCTTGCATATTTCTCTTCTAATCAGACCCAGCAGAGGAGACTGATGTCAGTGACATTCCCCCCCCCGTGTGTTGGTGATGCTGATCCCAGGTGCATTTGACCCGTCTCATAAATAGCAGCTCTCTCAGACGATCTCAGTCAGCTTCCTCAAACACTGACTCGCTAATTGAACAGTCTCCGTGAGCCGTGGGAGGTTGAAAAACATTCCCCTTTACGCCGCACGTCACATCCATCACGGCACAGCATGAAAACAGGAGTTCAGATAGTATAGGCATCAGCAGGAAAAACAGGAGGAATAGAAACAGGTCAAACCTTTCACTGAGAAGGAAAGGAAAGAGAGAGTGACGATGAGGAGGAAGTGAAGTAAAAGAGAGGAAAGGAGTCTTGTTTGTGTCCTCGTGTGTGCTTCCTCCCCCTGTGTGTGTTTTAAGGCTCACACTTTGCATCTTCATTTGCCTGATTCACTCTGTGTGTTCTGTCTCAGACTGTCATGTTACACTTCCAGCATTCGAATGAAGGTAAACGTGAAGAGCTGAAGAGCAAACAGGAGCGTCCTCAGCCTCAGCGTCAACAGACGGAGGGAGGAGGGAGGAGGGAGGAGGGAGGAGGGAGGAGAGGGAGGAGGGTCTGCAGTCGCACAGTTTCTCCCTCAACCCGTCCGTCCGGTTTCCCTTCAGCCTATTTTTATTCTCCTCTTTCACAACCCGACCCATTAGGCACGCCGCCAGCGTGGTCTTTATGAGCTCTTCAGGTGTGTGTTGTTTAAAGAAACACCTCGCTCTCTTTAATTTGTCTTCCTGTGCGTCTGTCACCGAGCATCACCAGCAGAGCACGGCGGTGTCAGTTTGAGCTGTGAGCGTGGGTACACGTCTCTTTATTATCCACTTTGTTTCCCTTCCTTTGTGTAGGTGTTTGTGTTGATTGTTTGTGACTGTGCAGGTGTTTGAATCTGCTTAACACTCATTTATACCTGACGTGTTGTTCGCTTCTGTGTGAACACATTGTGCAGAGACAAACGGGGAGGTAGACACGCAGACAGAGAGGGAGCGGCAGGGTGAGGTCAGGGTCAGTCACTGTTTCTGCTTTGGCCCATTGACTCGGGATTGGTGCTCCACTTTGGGCACAATGCAGGGCTTTGCACGACACACACACACACACACACACACACACACACACACATAGAGGTTAAACAATGCAGATGCATCCAGAAGGGAAGGGTTCCTGCCACCCTCGCTCCCTGAACGACCCACTGAGTCACACGGTGCAGCTGTACGTGTGTTTTTGCATTTCAGTCTTTCAGCTCTCGCTCTTTCTCTCTCATTTCTCTCCCCCTCCCTGTCTTTGACTCCCCCCCCCCACTCTGTCATTGTGTTTCACAGTGTTGTCATTTTCAGCAAGGTCAGCTCTAATGACAAGCCGACCGACCAGCCGTACACACACGGCCCAGTCATAACAGTAAACAGCAGGCAGCCGAGGTGTATCATTTTCACACCACACTGGCTTACCTGCCTGCGTAGCTGTAGGTAACAGGTCCCAAATCACACACTGTCACCAGATGAGTCAGGGGAAGTCCCACAGCTAATATACACTGACACAGTTTCAGAGATGAAACACAAGCAGGCCCCTTATTTGCTGGAGTGACACATTCGGTTTATTGCAGAAACAGAGTGTTTGGTGAAAGCAGAGTGTTCCTGATCTCCTCTGTCTGCACACAGAAACATTAAACAATGACAGGAGAGAGAGAGAGACAGAGTGTTTGTGACAAAGGTTGCAGGGTTTGACCCCCAGCTGCTTCAAGTACATGATATTCACTTTCAGCCACTCCCAGAGAGACAGATCTCTCTGCAGGACCCGGCTCACGCTGAAGCTTCCAGACCGTTTCGCCTCAGGGCAACAAGCCAGCGCTCCATCTGAGATCTGATTGTATGTGATCTCTTTCTTTCACTCTAAAGATGTCTCCCTTTGGCTGGGTCTCTCTCAGAAGTCATGTTTTCTCAAGAGTACAATCGGCACGTAGAGACGCTGTCACTCAGAGCATGAGCTGGAATTCAGTGGGACTTTCCAGCCGTAGAGGCGAGCTGCACGTTCCTCATGAGGGGTCTTTGCTGTCTTCTTGGTCCCCCTCCTGAATGCAGCAGCGTCTGCAGGAGGTACTCGGCGTAGGGATACTAAAGGTTTACTCTGATGTTGCTCTCCAGTCCTGTTCCCTGTCAGCTCAGCGTGTTTTTAAAAGATGAAAGAGAAACAGAGGAAACCTCAGAGATGATGGTGAAGTAGCACAGTGAGCACAGAGACTACATCGGATCGTCCCCTGTAACCGAAACAGGAGAAATAGAACATCTCTCCCTTCTTTCCACGGCTGGGGACGGCGTGCTCGCTCGCTCCCTGGCAGTGCCCGTTTCATCATCTTTTACTATCTTGTAGAACAGCACAGCGGTTGAGATAATAACGGTGGCTGCGTACTGCGCCTTGAGCGCCAGGTAGTAAAAGACTCAACATTTATAGTCTTCCTCCTCGGCGCTCACAGAGAGTCTGCCAGGAGAAACAAGACGCTGGAAGAGAGAGGGGGATCTGCAGGAGGAGAGATCCCCATCCACCATTTTGTCCACAGTGTGTGTGTGTGTGTGTGTGTGTTTCCTCAGAGTGTGCACAGAGATAGATAAACCTGGAGTGTGTATGTGTGTGTTCAAGTATTGACACAAAGGGAAACCAATTGAATTGTATTGACCTCTGTTCCTGTGAAGAGCGCCTCCTTTGTGACTCTAACTTTATAACCTCCTCTCCATTCATGCCTTCTGCTGGGCTGTATATCTTCTGGAGTTTTACAACCTGTTACTCGCACCATGTGTGTGCGTGTTATCAACTGTGTGTGTGTGTGTGTCCCGTGGCGCCCTGTTGGAAGCGGAACCGTTCCCCAGTGAGTCTGAGACTGTTGTTCCCACCCCCCCCACCACCACCACCACCACCCTGCATAAAAGCAAACGTCTAATTGAGACTAATTAGCCAAACAAGGAGCAGCAATAAAATGTCACATAACTCCTCAAGGATCACCCACCCTGATCTCTGTCACGCTCTCCCACCAGCTCTTCTTCCTGTCACACACACACACACACACACACACACACACACACACACACACATGTTCCTTCAGCCCGCTCTTCTGACCCTGACTCATTAACTGAGTTATCAGAGAGACTTCAGTGAAAGCATCTTATCTCCTGCACCATGTAGTAAAACTATTCAGACCGCTGTGATCTCCTCCGTCACTCTGCTGCCTCTTCTGACCTGGTTGTGTTTTCTTTCTGCTCTCGTTCACAGAAACACTCATGGACACAAAGTGGGCCACGACGGAATTAGCCTGGACTGCTCACCCTGAGACCGGGGTAAGTGTGTGTGTGTGTGTGTGTGTGTGTGTGTGTGTGTGTGTGTGTGTGTGTGTGTGCTCAGACTCATTTGTTACTGGAGACACAGAGGTGGAAATAAAAGTGTGAGTGATCCAAACATGAATGTGACTTTTCTTTGCTGGTAGTTTAAATGTAAAGTCATGCACACACACACACACACACACACACACACACACATGTGTGTGTTTCTTTGATATCCTTTCTTCAGAGTGTATTCAATCAAGCTTTATTTAAAATGCACCTTTCAGACAAATCAAATGCAACCCAAGGACTGGAAACAATAAAGAAGCAAAAATAAATGAATGACATAAAGACATTTTAAAAAGGTTAATGCACACCAACAACAATAAAATATGTGTACTTAAAATTAATTATTTAAAGCATCAAATTAAAATTAAGAATGTACATTGTTAAAATAAATAATTTAAAAAGGGTAAGAGATGGAAATAAAATTAAAGCTTAAATATCAATAAAACTGAGCAGATAAATAAAAAATGAATACATAAGTAAAAATAAAATAAGATAAGATGTTAAAATTAAAACAATAATAAAGCAACATTTAAATATAACAGTAAACAGTAAGAAACACAATAGTTAAAATAAATCAATTTAAAAAGGGTAAGGATAAGAGTTTAAATAAAATTAAGGCTAAAAATATTAGATCAATTAAAATAAGATGAACAGTTGAAATAAATAAAATAATAAAGCAACATTGAAATCATTCTAACAGTTAAAGTAACATTTTAAAACCCTTCATAAAGCCAGACTGAATAAATACTCCATCAGCTCCTCTCAGATCCTCAGCAGGCTGCTCCATCGTCTCTGAATGTTCCTGTTCTCCTCTGAGGAACAGCTGACAGAGAGGACCTGGAGGATCTGAGAGGCCTTCCTGGTTCAGACACTAAAAGCATCTCTGAGATGTAGTCTGGTGCGAGGACGTGCAGCGCCTTCAAAACTAGAGAAAGGATTTTAGAATCAGTTTTGTGTTAACTGCAGTTTGTGTATTGTGTTCTTTGGAGGAGCAGAAAGGAGAGCATGCAGAAGTCCAGCCTGCTGGTAATAAAAGCATGCATTAGTCTCTCTGTGTTGCTCAGAGAGAGAAACAGCCTCACTCTATAAATGTTCTTTACATGATAAACATTTAAACCACATGTTTTATTCAGTGCATTTGAATCCGATCAGTCCTCCTCACCTTCCTCTGCTAATCACTGAACAGGATATGTTTTAAGATCCGACAGGATTCGGTCCTTAGCAGCAGAAAAAGATACACTGCAATCCAATTTCCCCGCCCCGCCCCGTCACAGATGTTCCCCTCCTCATGCCTCGGCGCTCTTCAACATGTGAAAACATCTCTTTCCTCATGAACTGATCCTTTTACCCTCTGAGATATTTCTTGGTGTTGACCTTTTGCACGTCCAGGCTTCCAAATCTACGGCACACAAAGTGCCAGTGACAGCCCGGTCCTGCTTTCCCATGTGGTCCCCACAAAGGCCTAAAGAGGGGTAAAAGAGTTCTGACCCCTCCTCAGATAGACTTCAAAGACCCGCAGCACTCCTCCCCTCGCCTTTGTGTGGCCCTCTGACTCGGCCCTTGTGTTTTGGGAAGGTGGGCCCCCTGTTTTTTATGTAGTTGCGCACCCCAACGCCTCGCAGGGAGAGTCCAACCCAGCTGTTTGAGTCCTCTCCCTTTTCCTTTACTTCCAAGTAACTAAGCACTAATGAAGCCAGCTCAGCTGAGACAATCAGCAGGACCCTCACAGCCCTCTGTGCCCTCCTCCCATCCCTCCATCTCCCTCCTCCTCCTCATTAAGCTACAATTCAAAGATGCTCCCACAGCACAAGAGCTGCAGAACGCCTCCCAGTTTCTTTTCCAAGCAAACGTGCAACAGATGCTCTTTTCAGACACACATACAGTGAAAGCCTGCTGCACTCCAGATTCCCCACATCACCACCCCAAAGACTGAGAGGAGTTTCTCCCGGCCTGTTTGTGTCTCTCAGCAGAATGAGCCACAGCCGGTGGTTCTCTCTGAGTTATCTCTCCTCCATTTATGTTCTTAAACCCTCTTTTATTTCGCTCTTGTTTGTGTTCGTGTGCTTGACGCATTGTGTGCATGTTTATTTCCACGCCTTTGAGGTCCTGAAATGAAACTTTGCAGCCCTTTTTTTGTCCGGGGTGATGAGTGCTGAAGAGGAACCAAAACTGAGTCCGTATAAAGCAACAGAACAACAAAGTGAAAGAGCTGGAAGAGAGAGGGCGGGAGGGAGCGCAGTGAGACGGAGATTAAATAAAATCCAGAGAAACGTCCATACCCAGCGAGCGAGGCGGGCTGTAAGAGTAAACAAAATCAATTTCTAAGAAAAAACTGTGAGAAGCAGACCCACTCACAGACTACAGACGCTCTCACAGGGATGCTGTCCAGCCGAGTGTGAGTCACAGCGTCTCTATCCTCGTTTCAGAGGGTTGCACAACACAGATAAAGCAACAGATAAAAGCTGCACAGAAGGAAGCAGAAGCTGTGTCTATTTCTGACTGTGAACCCGGAGACTGCAGGCAGAGTGTACGTAGGTGCTACTATCACTGAAAGCACGCCTGGCGTGGAAGTGGAGTGGGAGAGCAATTTGTGAAGTCTATTTATAGGATTATGTTTAATTAAAGTTCAATTGCTGATTTGTGCGCGGCGCTGTCTTCACATACCTGCAGTGACAGATCCTGTGTGTACATGTTATAGTTTCCACCTCTGTGTCTGCTCTGTGGTATGTGGATTTGTTAGTTTCTCTGTCTGTAGCCTGTAGCGTGTGTGTGCACAATGCAACTGTATAAGGTGTGTGTGTGAACACACATCCAGAGCTGCACGTCTGTTTCTACCTGTATTTCAAATCTTCCCCATGTCGCCCTCTTTTGTCTTCACATCATTTCTCTTCCATAGCAGACGGATCATGTTGGGGAATTCCTCTTCATTGTATGTGTCTCCTCAGACTCCTCTGAGTTCGCTCCTGCAGATCATAATTATTGTTGGTGTATCACAGGCTTCTAACAGCATGCTAATACATGCTATGAACAAGCTGTGATGTCTCTAAAATTAGCCTGAGAGAGCCGTCTCATGCCAACAACAAGCAGGAAAATAAAAAGCAGTATATTTCCTGCAGCTCCAGACTCTTTGGGGCCTTAGCATGTGAGCTAACGCCTCAGGCTAACCAGCTTAGCTTCCTAGTTTCCTCTTGTTTGATGTTCACCTTGAATGAGAGTCTAAAGATGAGAATAAAAGAATCAAACTGGCAGTTAAAGAGCTTCAAAGTGCTTCCCCCTGTTCAATATTCAGATCTGAAGTTCCTCCACTGAGTCGTGTTGCAGAGTGTGTTTTGTCTCCGGACCTTCAGGATGGATGTTTGTGCGTCACGGTTTCTGTCCTCTGTCGTCTGAAAGTGAAATGTGAAGCTTCGATTGGACGAGAAGAAAACAAATCTTTCATAACAATTCATCTTGTTGGGAATCGATGCCGAGGAGCTGGAGCCCTCCTCACCCGACCTGCTTAATTCATTCAGGCTCAGTAAGCAGGCGCTCTGAATGTTGAGCCAGTGGTGTGTGTATCTCAGGGGGGATGACCTCTCTCCAACACACACACACACACACACACCTTCAAGTATATACACATCTTAACACACACACACTCACAAACACTTGGCCGGCTTGCTCTTCTGCAGCGGGTGATTTATTATAGCAAACTAAATACCCATTGACACTTCATGCTTTTAGCCGTCCCATTGACCTGGCTGGCGATTATCGATTCCCTCTGGTCGCTTCCTCCTCTGCTCTCTCTCGTCGGGCCATCGTTTTAATGCCAGAGCATTAGAAGTACGCCCATACTCGCTCTCTCCTCCTCACGGCCTCCAGGGTCCTGGATGAATAGCCTTGTCTCCTCCACATCCGTGTTGCAGCTTTAATTAAGATGCTCAGAGCCGCGATGGAAACAACCGGCTCCTGAGAACAGATCTGTGTGTTACTGAGAGAGTTTGGAGGCCATCAAATCATCCGTGGAACACTTCAGTCTGAGCTTTTAATATTCCTTTGACTTAATGTTTGTTGGTGTTTCTATATGTGCCTCTAAAAGTTGCAGTGGGGCTTCATAATGTAAGGGATAATGTGAAGTTAGCAGGTAGTTATGGGAAATAGAATCAAGGCAGAGGTTCAGTCATCACAGCTGAAGAGCTCCAGGCCTGTAGGGGGCGCTGGTTTCATCTGGATTCTGGTTAAACTTACTTTAAGAGGAGAATAATTCACAAAGGGGACAACAAGGTTTTCAGGAGGGAGTCATAGTAAGGCTGGGATGAACACTGTCCCTGTTAGTATGTAGAATAAGTAAGGGATGAGGTTTGTTAGCAGGTAGAATCCAGGCAGAGATTCAGTCATCACAACTGAAGAGCTCCAGGCCTGTAGGGGGCGCTGGTTTGATCTGGATTCAGGTGAAACTTACTTTAAGAGGAGAATAATTCACAAAGGGGACAACAAGGTTTTCAGGCCTTACAGGAGGGAGTCATAGTAAGGCTGGGATGAACACTGTCCCTGTTAGTATGTAGAATAAGTAAGGGATGATGTATGGTTAGCAGGTAGTTATGGGAAATAGAATCCACACCTTCACACACCTTTAAAAATAAACTCATGTCTGAACTTTGAACCCTGCTGCTATCATCACCACCGCTCAGGGTTTAACTTGGAGAGATCTCTAACCTAAAGTTTCTCTCACCTGCTCCTTCATCAGATTGATGGACAGGATCCAAGATGGAAACATCGTAGCCTGCTGATTTAGCATGCTAACTGAAGCTAACGTTATAGCCACATTGCTTACCAATATGATGCTAACAGAAGCTAATGTTTCCCCTCACCTTCCAGTCTGTTGTGTCAACAAGCAGAAGCTAAATGTGTCTGAACTCTGTGGATTGATTTGACATGACGTGTGATCAGTTTGTCTCTGGTGTTGCTCATGTTAGTGAAAGTTAATAACCATAGTCTAGGGGTTTGGACCAATCAGAATGAAGCATCTTACACAGCTGGGTGCTAAGCTGTATTAAACACCACCTTCATTTAAAGTTGAACCACAGATGTAAAGTAGGGCTGAGTCTGAGCCTTCGTGATGCACCCAGACTTTGATTTGGTTTTGTCCCATTTGATTCTCCTCCCCATTGTCTACTGGACTCTTTAATGCACGGCCATGCCTCATGCAAAGTGCTTTGGATTGGCTTTGTATTTGAAAGGCTCTATGCAAATAAAGTTGCGAGGCCTTGGCTTAGTTAAAAACTAAATGCACTCCATTTCTGTGATAGGAAAGGGGAGCAGATCCCTCAGCACACATGCACACTCACAAAGATATGTTATACACACAGGAATCGCTATTTGAAGTGAAATGATTTAATCGTGGTGTCCTCATTCCAGATTGAAAAATACATTAGATTACAGTGTCTCAAAGAAAAGCCTTTACGGCAGAGTTTACTTGCGCCCGTTTAATGAAGCTGGTAATCAAAGTTTAGAAAAATTAATCCCATTTTATCCCGAGTAATTCAGCCCCTGGGTGCCGCCGCGGCAGCACTGAAAGATGTGGAGGAGTGTAAGAACGGAGAGGCATGAAGGTTAACCGGCGTCTTTATTAGAGGACGTTGCGATCATTGCTCTGTAATTGAAGCGTAATTGGTTGTGAAGCAATGAGAGTGCGACTCCCAAACAGATATGAGGTAAACATGCTGTGGTGCTGAGGAGGAGGAGGAGGAGGAGGAGGAGGAGGAGGAGGAGGAGGAGGAGGAGGAGGTGACAGGTGGATGTAATTGTGATGAATTTGCAGTTCCTGTCCCTGACTTCTTGCTACAGTAACCGTGGAGGAGAGGCGGAGCGACACAAAGCAAGGGACTAAACTGAAAACACCTTAAAGTAAAAAAAGAGGGGACAGGTTTTCCTTTCTTTCTTTAGGTATCAACCTCTCTCTTTCATTCTGTCTTTAACTTTCATGTTCTTCAATCTTTAAAGGATGAACGGATGAATGGATGCTCCAGGAATAAGACAGACAGAACGTCACACCGTCACAGCAGCTCCTCTAACCTGTCTGTTTCTCTTCTTCTTCCCTTTCAGTGGGAAGAGGTGAGCGGGTATGACGACGCCATGAACCCCATCAGGACTTACCAAGTCTGCAATGTCCGCGAGCTGAACCAGAACAACTGGCTCCGCAGCGACTTCATCCCCAGGAAGGATGTCCTCCGTGTGTACGTGGAGATGAAATTCACCGTACGAGACTGCAACAGCATTCCAAACATCCCCGGATCCTGCAAAGAGACCTTCAACCTGTTCTACTACGAGTCCGACTCGGACTCGGCCACGGCCACCAGTCCCTTCTGGATGGAGAACCCTTACGTGAAGGTGGACACTATCGCCCCGGACGAGAGCTTTTCCATGCTGGAGTCCGGACGGGTGAACACTAAAGTCAGAAGTTTCGGGCCCTTGTCCAAAGCGGGGTTCTACCTGGCCTTCCAGGACCTCGGTGCTTGCATGTCCCTCATCTCAGTGAGGGTCTTTTATAAGAAGTGCTCTACCACCATTGCCAACTTTGCCGTGTTCCCGGAGACCGCCACCGGAGCCGAGGCGACGTCCTTAGTAATCGCTCCGGGAACTTGCGTCCCCAACGCTCTGGAGGTGTCCGTGCCGCTGAAGCTTTACTGCAACGGAGACGGCGAGTGGATGGTTCCTGTGGGAGCCTGCACCTGCTCGGCTGGGTTTGAAACAGCCATGAAGGATACTCAGTGCCAAGGTGAGTGTTTCCACAGCAGACAGCTTTGGTTACTTCAGGTTCTGCAGAGTCAGCACACAAACACCTGCTTCATAATAATAACAATACATTTTATTTATAAAGCACTTTTCTAAAAACTCAAAGACGCTGCACAGAAGATGAAACATCATAGAAAACAACAATAATTAAAACATGAATTAATGACATTTAAAATCAGTCATACGTTAAAGCAGTTCTAATAGGAGGGTTAGGGTGAGTGTTATGAAGGTGGACCGGTTGGGGCAGGTTTGAATGTTTAGTGGTAAGGCGTTCCAGAGGTCCCAGGTTCAGTGCTTGGTGTCAGGGGGTCGGGAGAGGAGGTGGGCATTGGAGGATAGGAGGTTACAGGAGGGGGTGTGGTGGTGGAGCAGGTCAGTGAGGTAAGAGGGGGCCTGGTTATGAAGGAGGATTTTAAAATGTATGTGCTGTTTGATAGGGAGCCAGTGGAGGTTTTGGAGGACAATGGTGTGGGTCATCCAGAGTTCTGGATGTATTGTAGTTTGTTGAGTTGTTTTGAAGGAAGGCTGTAGAGGATGCTGTTACAGTAGTCGAGTCTGGAAGTGATGAAGGAGTGGATCAGGGTTTCAGAGAGATGGACGGTTGAAGAAGGTGGTTTTGATGATGTGCTTGTGAGTGAAGTGGGAGAAGTCCAGAATGATACTGAGGTTGTGAACATGTGAGGACAGAGTGAGGGATGCATTGTGGATGGAGAGGTTGAAGTTGTTGGTGGTTGTGGTGAGGGATTTGGGGCCGATGATTAGGAGGTCAGATTCTTCACAGGTAGTTTTTTTTGCACCCAGGATTTAAGTTCAGTCAGGCAGTCAGTCAGGGTGGAGAGGGTTGGAGCAGTGATGGAATTGGTGGAGATGTTGGATGTTGACAGCGTAGCAGTGGAAGCAGAGACGGTGATGACGGATGATTTGACCGGTTGGGAGGATGTAGAGAGTAAAGATATAAGCTCCTGAGGAAGTCGGTGAGTTCATTCAACCTACAGAGCCGTGCAGGTCTCAGCCTCCTGAAAATGATGGAGGGATGGAGGGATGGAGGGATGGAGAGATGGAGGGATGGAGGGATTTCCCATCGGCGTTCAATAATGTATTGCATTATTACTGCTGAGAAGTTGCATTTACATTGAAGGTGCAGAGTATCACATGGTTCAATGCAGAGTGAATAACAATGTGTGAGTGTTTCTGAAGGACGCTCCATCTCAGCCTGGGACCGGCGGGGACGCACTGATTGTCGGTGAGATTGACTCGTGTTGTTGTGGCTGCAGGTTACAGCCTCCATCGCTCCACTGTCCGGCTGCCACCTTATTATGAGCTATTTATATGCCCCGTGTTTCTGACACAGTAATCCAGAGCCTACGAGGTAGAATAAAACACAGTAGATGACGCTGTCAGCAGGCGACGGCTCGCCCCTCTGACCTCAGTTTTGTTGGCAGCTGGTTGCTAAATAAATGGAAATGCAGGGGGAGGCGGTTTGCCCGGGCGAGCTGGAAGGCTCTGTGATGGGTTCAGGTCTGATGGAAAACATGACGGGTTCACAGAGGTTGAGAGCAAGGTGAATTTAAACAGCAAGGTCTCAGCTGAAATGGAGTGCAGGTGACAGCAGGAGGAGCGGGGAGGATAAATGGAAAGAGGCGCGTGTGTGTCGAGGGGTACGAGGGCGTAAAATTAGGCTGGGGAGTGCGTAGGTCAAAAAGGAGACGGTGGAGTGAGAGAGCGACAGAGGTTCTGGAGGGGATATCGATCAGCAGGGATGAGGTGTGTGAGCAGGAGCAGGTTATGTATGTTTGAGCGTCAGAGGGCTCTCTCCTCTGCAGAGACACAGCTTCAGGAGAGTGTGTGTTCACTCTGAGACAGGGAGTGTGTGGGTCTGAGGGGGAGTAAATCTGAAGCCCGGTGTGTACGGTTAAAAACTCATTTGTTTGTTGGTGGCAGCTGAAGGTTAAAGCCGGGCGACTGGGCCCTGATAAAACCCTCTCTAATCAAGCTGCACTGGAAACCAGGAGGGATAAATCTCCCCCTCCTCACCCCTCCTCACCTCTCCTCACCTCTCCTCAGGTCCTCCCTCCTCTCCAAATACTTTACTGCACACTTGTTTCCCCTCTTTGCCACCCATCCTCCTCTCTCTCCCTCTCCCTCTCTCTCTCTCTCTCTCTCTCTCTCTCTCTCCCTCTCTCTCCCTCTCTCCCTCTCTCTCTCTCTCTCTCCCTCTCTCCTCTCTGTGGTGGAACATGAAGTATCCCCCACAGCCCCTCCAGCCCTGCTCTCCTTCTCCCCTCTCTCTCATTAACACACCACCACAGTTACTGTAAGAATGTCTGCATTAATATTAATTGATGAGACTTTTTTTTTTTTCAAATTTAACTTTCCACTCGTTTGCTGCACATTTTCACCCCCAATAGTCTTCCCTTTTTTTCCTTCATGCTCCACACTTTCCAATTTCAGCATACATTCTAATCAGTTCCTTAAGCTCTGTGTTCTGCATGAGAGGATAAGACACAGGGGAGAGAGAGAGGGGGAGAGAGAGAGGGGGAGAGAGAGAGAGAGGGAGAGAGGGGGAGAGAGAGAGGGGGAGAGAGAGAGGGGGAGAGAGAGAGGGGGAAACGCCTGCAGGATTAGCATTTTCAATGCCTCCACCTCTTCCACCTCTCCCTCCCTTTTCTCTCCAGCCTCTTGTCTCTCTTTCTTCCTCATTCTTCTCCTGTTCCTCTGAGGGGGGGAATGGATGAAAGAAGAAGATGACCTCTTTACTCGCTGGAAGTGATTGATCAGCACTTTTCAGCCCTTCTCTGAAAAAAGAAGCTTCCCCCCCCTCCAACATCTTTCATTAGGCTAACACGTTCAGAGTCCAATACTCTCATCGCTCAGCCCGATGAGGAACGACTCCTCGTTTACGTTTGTGGAGCGAACTCAGATGAACTCGCTCAGGTCACGTGACCGCTCAGAGAGAAGCGGTTCTCCCACCTGCTAAATCCAGAGGTCGTTCCTTATCCCTACATCAACAGCTCTGTCTGTTCGCCCGAGGTGTGGATGACTCTGATTAATGGTGGAAGAACAAATACACTTAGTGCTAATGTACACTGTGCAGTCAACTAGCGGTTCTGTGCCAATATTGACCTTTCAAAGAAAAACGGGACAACAGCAGGAGCAGGAAGTGGTCCGCTGTGGGTTTGACCTCCAACCTCCCTTCAGGAGCAGAAAAACAAACGTAGGATCTGTGGAGACGATTATCATTCAGGGGGACAAACACAGAGCCGGCCTTGACTTTGACGAGCTAACGCAGCGGCGGGTCAGCTCATCAGCCGGCCCCTGTAAACTTTGACGGTCTTCCCTGCGCTTGTCTCTTTTATTAAGCACTGCGGCAAACTCATTCATCTTTTAACAAGACTGTTTATCAAAGATATGGAGCCTGCCAGCGGGTTCTGGTTCACAGTGAATCCCCAGCACATCTGCAACTTATCACCTGAGTTATAAACGTCCTAACGGCCGCTGTAAACGGAGATAGGAGGCTCACAAAGACTAGCACTGTTTCCATCTGATAGCAAGGCAGGAACCAGGTTAGGGAACAGCACTGAGGTGGTTCTGCATATATCTGAGTGTACTGTATGAGAAAAGCCTCTTTGAGTGACTCCTCAAGGAGAGCGCGGTGTGAACAGAATCTCTCCCATTGAACCATGTGCATGCACACATCACCATGCATTCTGTTTCTCTCCCTGCGTACGTGTTTGTGTATTTCATGAAAGGCTGAGTTCAGATGAAAGGAGCATGCCAGCGCTTTAACGCTAACGGGTCGTGTATGTAATTCAGGTTGACAGTCTCTTGGTGTGAGCTTGAGTTCATGCAAACAGCAGCACACTGCTCCAGATCCCGTCTCCTGTCTGCTGCACGGTTCAGAATGGAGGGAACATGAGGGGCACGTACGAATCAATGCACCACAGATCTGTGCACATATGAACAGAAACCAACATGTACTGAACACATCAGGTAGAGATAAATAAAGGGAACAAGACCACAAACTGTCTCCTTACATCCTGTGTTAGACACTTACATTCCACAGATTAGCAAAACCAAGAGAAGTGCTTTGACTCACTGCTCGTTGGTAGGTATCTTTTTCTGAGTGTCTCTATCCTTAGCCACTAAGTGAGGGATCATGTATGGTTACCAGGTACTTATGGGAAATAGAATCCTGACAGGGTGAGACTAGACCCTGATGCTAACCAAAATGAGGGACATTGTTTTGATGCTCACAGTTTCCCCTCACCTTACGGCCTGTGGTGTCAACAAGCAGAAGCTAAATGTGTCTGTGGATTGATTTGACATGACGTGTGATCAGTTTGGCTCTGGTGTTGAAAGTTAATAACTGTTGTCAATGGGGTTTGGACCAATCAGAATCAAGCATCTTACACAGCCTGTCAGAATGATCAGTAAGAGTCTTTCCACGACACCTTGGTCTACATTTTGGTGACACCGTCCTCAGACAGTCTCTGAACAAGCTGAGCCCATCAGAGGTAAAACCATGTCCAGGTACTGTTTGACATTAATGTCACCACCGCCTGTGTAAGGCTGCTGGCTGAAGCAATCTACTGGAGCACTTCAGAGACTTCTTCTTTGTCATTTGACCCAACATTCAAGAAATACTAGAACTCCCTTGCATGTCTATAAAGCTTTCTTTAAAGATAAATGAACTTGTTTCTTTGTCTCTGTTTTTTTCCACAGCCTGCAGCCCGGGCACCTTCAAGTCCAAACAGGGGGACGGTTTCTGCCTTCCATGTCCAGCTAACAGCCGAGCCAGCTCAGGAGCGTCCAGCGTCTGCTCCTGTCGGAACGGTTACTACCGCTCGGACACTGATTCTCCAGACTCTCCCTGCACCAGTAAGAATCTGCATGTTTAATAATGTACAGCTATTATTCTGAAACCAGAGCCCTGCATGATTTAACTTCCTGTCCAAACACCAGCGTGTGCTCATACCTGATGTTCAGACTGTAATCAGGCGTATTGGTAATAACACACACTCCTGACTCTGTGGGAATCCTCCCTCAGACTCTGAACGCTGCCTTCAGTGATAAAAAGCTCAGAGGAGTATGTTCCCACCACGCCACACAGAACGAGTCTGCTTGCTTTCCCAGAGTTATCCTGAAATGTTATCATCCTACACCTCCCCCCTCGGCTTCAGCAGGAGCTCTGTTTGTTTCCTGCTGCTGCTGCCGCTCCTTTACAGATAGACAGAGGAGGATTTTTTCTTCTTCTGGTAGCAATCGCTAAGAGAAAGCACGCACACACACACGCACACACACAGAAGCTAATTCATCCACTGGTGAAGAGAGAAGAAGAAGATCCTTTTTTGTGTTGCTGGGGTGGGGGGCTGATTCTCCCACAGTGCAGCCAGAGATAAGGCTCCGGTAATTGGATAAGAATTGCCAAGGCTCTGCCAATAGTTTGTCTCGCTCGTCCCCCCCCAGCACTTTACACACACTCACACACACTCACACACACTCACACACACACAAATACACACACACTGGCACATAGTGAAAATGAGCATGCAGTTCCAATGTGAACTCCTGTCCTCTTTTTTTTCCTGCAGAACATTCTGCTGTTCTAATGGAGGAAGATTTGTCTGCTTAATGCATTAGAATGTTCCACAGATGATAGCAGCTCTGAGAGAATGAATGCATGTGTGTTAAACTGTACACTGTATGAATCTCAGAGTGCTGTCAGGCTGTCTCTGTGCTGTCAGCAGGATGAATGTCCTCACACATATTGTGCACAGAGGTTAAATTCACTCTCTCTCTGTCTGTGTTTCAGCCGTCCCCTCCCAACCACGCAGCGTGATCTCCATCGTGAACGAGACCTCGCTGGTGCTGGAGTGGAGCGAGCCTCGGGACCTGGGCGGCCGTGAAGACACCTTCTACAACGTCATCTGTAAGAAGTGTCTGCCCGAGAGGGGGATGTGCTCTCGGTGCGACGACAACGTGGACATCTCGCCGCGCCACCTCGGCCTGACGCAGCGCAGAGTGGCCGTCCGTAACCTGCAAGCTCACACGCAGTACAGCTTCGAGATCCAGGCGGTCAACGGGGTTTCCAACAAGAGCCCGTACACGCCCCAGTTCTCCACCGTGAACATCACCACCAATCAGGCCGGTAGGTGGAGCCTCACAGTTACCTGATCTGTCGGCGCTGCCAGAGATCCACGGCTCAGAGTGTGACAGAGAGAACGCTCAGCGCTTAAGAAGCAGAGATCAGTTCCTTGTATGCATGTAGGAGTGTGTTACATATTTCCCTTTGAACAGGGGATTGAGCAGGAAGACATTCTTCTGAATGAGCTTAGAAAAGGGACCTTTTTCACACGCCCACACCCCAGCTCTGCGCTAACGCCGCCGCAAATAGAAACAGCGAGGCAGTGTGTATTCAAAGTGTTGAACCTTCAGTATTCTAGCTGCCCACTGCTTCCAACCCACCGCTCCTCCAGCCCACAGCAACAACAGGAGCCGGGCCAACGGAGCAATCAGAGCCACGATGATACATTACATGCACCGGAGACAGAAACCTGCTGATGCTCAGAATAATTCAGGGATTAAAGCTGTACTCCAGGGTTTTTAAAACGGGCAGGTGAAGTGTCAGGTCATCGTCAGGGTCAAAGGTCATGGATGGAGATAAGTAGATATGTGGGTAAGCAGGTAGATAGAGTAGATTCATTTTAGCTCTTACATAAACTTCATTCAGATCAGAATCTTTAAAGATGTTGGGCTGAGTCCACATTAGTGTTGGTGAGTCTGACTCCTTGTCCAGGTTCTCTGAGGGCCCTTATATTCAGTCCTGGTGGACTCTTATATTCAGTCCTGGTGGACTCTTATATTCAGTCCTGGCTCTTAGTCTTGGTGGACTCTTAGTCTTGGTGGACTCCTATATTCAGTCCTGGTGGACTCCTATATTTAGTCTTGGTGGACTCTTCAGTCTTGGTGGACTCTTAGTCTTGGTGGACTCTTATATTCAGTCTTGGTGGACTATTCAGTCTTGGTGGACTCCTATATTTAGTCTTGGTGGACTATTCAGTCTTGGTGGACTCTTAGTCTTGGTGGACTCTTAGTCTTGGTGGACTGCTATATTCAGTCTTGGTGGACTATTCAGTCTTGGTGGACTCTCTTGGTGGACTCTCCTGGTGGACTCTCCTGGTGTGTGTGTAGCTGCTTTGTTAAGTGTGTTTTATCTGCAGTCTGAGACGACACTGAGGATTATCCCTCTCCCTCTCTCCCTCATCCCTCTCTCCTCTGGTTCGACCTGGTCCCTCTAACCTCTGGCCTCCAGTTCCTGCTCCTGAAAGATGTTTTAAGAAATGCCTTCTGTTTGCGGGTCCTGGACCCGAAGACCCAACAGGGCCTCATGTGAGGGTCTCATTGTTCCCCCGAGGGTCTGGCACTGGGCTGACAGAGAAGGCTGTCCATCTTGTGAGCTCGGGGTCAGCCGGCTGCAGAGAGAGCGAGGGGTGAGGGGGAGAGGAAGGGCAAGAGAGCATCAACTGTGATCAGATTATCCTCTGGTGTAGTCCCCAAACCGTCCCTGCGTGTGCGTTCACCTTTTAAGAACCTAAATAAATACGAGGGCGGTGATAAGCCCCGCAGGCCACCGCCATGGTTACTCCAACGTCCCCCTGGAGGAGGGCCCCTAATCCCCTGGACCGGAGTAACCAGGGATCTGCCTCGGAAGCATTGTCTCCTGGGGGGAGAAAGAGAGACGGGGAGGGCCGCGGTGGATGGAGCTGGCGTGGGAGGGAAAGGACCAGGGAAGGGAAGGAGCAAAGAGAGAGAGAGAGAGAGAGAGAGAGAGAGAGAGAGAGAGAGAGAGAGAGAGAGAGAGAGAGAGAGAGAGAGAATGTCTGGCCACAAACACAGACAGCAGGAAGAAAGTGAAGCAAGGGGGAGGATCAAAGAAGGAGAAAGTGAGGATTAAAACGCCCGAGGAAAGGAGGGAGAGATAGTTTGGAGATGGAGAAACCAAAGAAGGAGGCTGAGCATGGAGAGAGTCTGTGAGTAACTTTACTTTAAAGTGACGGAGGAGGAGGAGGGAGTGAGTCAGAGGTAGAACCAGTCCAAACATACAGAGAGAGCAAAGAGAGACAGACGATGCTTCTCCTCCTTTAACATGTGATCAAAGCATGAAGAGCTCAGGTGAGAGAGAGACACGTCCACTGTCTGTGTCTCTGAGTGACTCACACGTTTCCTCCATGGTGCAGGAGAAGGTTAGGAAGCATGTGGATCAACTTTAACACGTCTGCATCAGGCGGTGTCAGTCTGTCAGTCGGTCTGTGGAGGGAGCTGTACGGGAGGTTTCAGAGTTAGCCCTTCTCCGTCCCTCCCTGAGGACTGTGGGAGGGAGAACTCCAGCATTAGTGAGGAGGAGGACCGGTTCTGCATACTAACGACCGGCCGAAGCTCTCACAAAGACCAGCGCCGAGGACTTTGTGTTTAGCTCTCCGGTGGACACACAAAGGGCGCACAACTTGAAAAGACATAACACAGAAAACAACCCATAAAGCATTTCTCTCCTTTGTTTGTCCTGCAGCGCCGTCCGCAGTGCCCACGGTCCACCTGATGGCGGCCACGGCGAGCACCATGAGTCTGTCCTGGCTGCCTCCAGAGAAACCCAACGGCATCATTCTGGATTATGAGATTAAATACCACGAGAAGGTAAGCAGCAATGTAAGTCCACGCCTCAGATCCAATCCATCACAGAGAGTGGTCTCAGTTTAATCTGTGTTTGACTCCATGTTACCTCTGATGAGAGAGGAGCTACTAATCCATCCTTCCTTTCATGCATGCTCCATCCTACACCTCTACCTCCATCTCTCCATCTTATTCTCCTTCTTTTCCAAGTTAGAAACCTTCAGTGTCTTCCAGAGATCTGTGAAGATGTGATCTCTTGACTGTCCCTCTCTTTATATTTGTGTGTTTTGATCCCTGTTTCTTCCTCTGCAGGATCAGGGCGAGGCCATCGCTCACACCATGACGGCCCAGCGGAGCACCGCCCGCATCGAAGGTCTGAAGGCCGGCGTGCCGTACGTGGTGCAGGTCCGAGCACGGACAGTGGCCGGATACGGACGTTACAGCAGCCCGGCGGACTTCAGCACCAACCTGCAAGGTACGTCCCTCCAGTCCCTCCTTCATTACCCAGGGATATGTTAGGATATTTCAGGCTTAGCAGCATTACCTCTATAAAAGTGCTGTGCATAAGCCTTTGAACATAATTGAGGCTCAAAAGCTTACACAGAGAGAGAAGCTACTGTGAATGTTTCTGTGGTGCTAAAGAAGTGAAGGAGAGGAGAGGACTTCTGCTTTGATGGAATCTTTCATTCCTTTAAAATCAGCCTTAATCTCTACAAAATACTCTTCATTCTGCAGACTGCAGGAACTTAACCACAGGATATTATGGGATGGTTTCAGCTCCTCGAGTCGGCCCGCTCTTTAGGAAGAGAAACGTGTCTCAGCTGATGTTGTGAACTTCTCTGAACGTCCTCTTTCTTTCTGTCTCTCTGAAGCCGACTCTCCAAAGTCGTGGCAGGAGCAGCTTCCTCTCATCGTGGGAACGGCCACCACCATCTTGGTCTTCATCATTGCAGTTGTGGTCATCGCCATCGTCTGCCTCAGGTCAGTGAACAGCTCAGATCCGTCAGATCTCATGAAAGATGAGAAACAGTTTAGTGAGAAAGGATTTGAAGAAAGGATTTTCTTGGAGCAGCAAAGACTTGAAACTCTTGACTTCCCCTTGAAGTTAAAAAACATTTGAGGAATGTTAAAATGTGGACTCTGTTTGCATGTCCTCCAAACCACCCCGACAGTCTTTCTGCCACCTGTGAGGCCACTGAATTCCAGATTAGTCCTCTGAATGTGTGGGTAGTAAACAGCTTTGGCGGACTGCTCCTCTGCTCTCTGGACACAGCGTGGTGGAGCAGCTGTTGGGCCTGATAGGCCTGCCCTCATGGCCCAGCACTCAGAATCATCTTTGCAGTCGCCCGACCACAAAGAGCCCCAGATGCGTCCCTGTCTGCTCGGCCCAATTGACTGGGCAGACGTGAGCGGCTGCTCAGACCTTTCAAAAAGTCTGACAGAGCTTCAGCCGGGTCTAACCGCACTCGTTTATCCTTCTACCACTCATTTGTCAAGCCGCAAATGCACTGCTTGTGTGTATATAGGTGTGAAAGGTTGGCGCCCACCGCTGACTGGCGCCCACTGGGCTCCCTCCACGAGCCAGCTCAGGCTGCGGCTGACAAGCGTGAGCATCAGTCACGCTCGACTGAATAATAATCTCCCTGCTCCCCTCCTCTCTGCTCCCTGCTGCCTCCACGCTCTCTTCTATTTTCACACCACTACATTGTGTCTCTCTCAGGGTCCTGGCTGAGCCGCCGCCGCAGCTTTCACCACCACAGAAGAAGAAGAAGGAGAAATAGTCATCGTACAAAACGCTCAGCTCCGGCATATCAGAATTAGAATTTGAAATAAGATGCAAATGACCGGCGGGTATTATTGCCCTGGTTACTGCTTAGACAACAAAAGAAGCACATTAACATGTCATTTCAAGAGCCCCGCCCCCTCGCTCCGTCACACGCAGGAGGACGAGGAGAAGAATTCAAAGAAAGACTCGGTGTGATGAAGTGAGCGTGATGTCTGCAGGGCAGGGACACAGCTGAGTCTGCGGTTTGAGTCTGCTTTGTCTCTGCTGCCGGTTCTGCAGAAACCAGGAGTGTTTGTGTGTGTCGCCGCCTCACACAAAGCTCCTCTCTCCTTTTGTTTCCAGTTTCAGTCCCTAAATATGAATCGGTTTACCGGCAGGCATTGATCCAATCTCTATCTGCAGCGTGTTCTCCGCTTCCAAAGAGACAGAGAGAGAGAGAGAGAGAGAGACATCTTCAGCTGCAGTTTTACACACATTATCAGGGATCTGTTTTCTCCTCCTGTCTTTGTTCCTCGCTGTACTCGCTCCCCGCTGCGTCGAGTCCATGACTAACTTTGTTTTTTCCAACTCTCTCTACAGAAAGCAGAGAAACGGCTCCGAGTCAGAGTACACAGAGAAGCTGCAGCAGTACAGTAAGTCTCTCTGCCGAGCGGCTCCTTTCAAGCATTGTTTCAAAAGAAAGCTGTTTTTAAAAGGTCTGCTCGGCGGCTCGTATTCACTTTCCTGTTCTTGCCACTGAATCCCCCATAGTCACGCCGGGAATGAAGGTCTACATTGACCCCTTCACCTACGAGGACCCCAACGAGGCGGTGCGCGAGTTCGCCAAGGAGATCGACGTGTCCTGCGTGAAGATCGAGGAGGTCATTGGCGCAGGTAACCCACCCAAGCTCCTGAGCTACAGGGGGAAGGCTGCTAGTCACCTCCAGGCCATACCGTTAGAGGACTTCACACCAAGCGGTACTTCCACTCAATTCATCGCTAGCCCTCTCCTTGCTCCCACCCCTCCCACACTCGCCACCTCTTAGGATCCCACTTTCAGTCTTACAGACGTCTCCAGCACTCTGTGTTTAAACATCAGTGTGTCCTCTTTGAGTTAGACTCACAGTCCTGTCCCCCTTTATGTGGACGGTTCATCATGTCACTCAAATCCTGAAAAAGGAGCTCAATCCTGGAATGAGTTTGGATGTTCATTCAGTGAAAAGAAGCAGGAATGGTTTCCTGCTGATTAAAACTTTTTCTTAATGTCAGTAAAGTTTGAACAATGTGAGTCTGCAGCTCCACACAGACCCGGTTCATTCCTCTCAGGGAGTTTTAATCCTGTCCAAATGAAAATGTGTATTTTCCCTTATCTCCTGCAGCCTTATTATTTTTTGGCTCACTTGTTTGCCTCCATTTTTTAAACTTCTCCACAGATAGAGGCAAGATGTAACTCTGAGTAATCACACATGCATTCACACACTTTCTGATTGTCCTGTTGGGAGTAATGAACCAAGCTTTACAGACTCAGTCCTCAATGTGGGGTCTTTAAAACCCTCCTGGAGTCTTGCTCCGGTCTGGATGGAGCCTCAGATATCAAAGCGTTTCCAGGATTGTCCACCTCTGAACCATGTCCAGTATTTTCAGAACCTCTGTATGACAGAGAGCTTCTCCTGGATGACTACATGTGACCTTTGACCCTAGCATCGTCTCCACTGTGTCACTGTGTCCCCTCCCTTAGCTCCCCTCCTGACGTCTGATGTTGTAGTTCTAGTTCTTAAATCTGTTGATGTAACTGATAATCTGCTCAGAGCTGCAGGACTTGAGTTGTGTTAGCTTGTGTCTGAGTGGAGGACGTGGTGCTGGCAGAGATGGGAGTCTCTACTTCTGCTTCTGCTACTTACTGCTGCTGCTCCCTCCAGAGCTCTTCTTCTGCTGCTGAGGCTACTACTGAAACCCGTCGCCCCCCAGCATACGCCTTTAAAGTGACAAACCCTCAACCCCTGTCTCCCCTGTCCCCCCCCTCCTCATCTCCTCTTCCCCTTCCTAAAACCCATCCTCCCATCCCTCCATCCCTCCATCCCTCCATCCCTCCATCCCTCCATCCCTCACCCTCTCACCCCTCACTTTATGGCCTGCGATCACGACACGCCGCTCTCATCGCCTTCATGCTCACGCTTGGTGTAGACTCTAAACATAAAGCGTCCACGACCCCCAAAACCCCCAAGCTTCTCTCTCCGCCTTTCTCCTCCTCCTGTGCTCACTACTCCACCCCCTCTGATGCTTAGCCTCACCCCCGACTCTCACCCCTTCCTCCTCCCTCCCCTCTCACCCTGTCGCCCTGCTTCACCTTGCGTTTCCTCACACTCGTTCATCCCGCTTCACACTCATCCGGCTGTTCCTTTAATCGTAGTGTAACAGCACCCGGCCCTGTTTGCTCCCCCCCATCCATCCATCCATCCATCCATCCACTCTGGCCTAGAGACCTGGCTTCTCTTGCAGTCCCCCCCCTCTGTCCCACTTCCTGCTACCCCTCCCTGGCTCCTTGGTTCTAACCAGTTAACTGTTCCCTCTCCCCTCTTCTCCCCCCACTCTCCTCCACTCTACCGTCATGCCTCTCTCCCCTCCCTGTTTCTCACTCTCCTTCCATCTCTCCTGTTCCTCTTGCTGTCCACCTTGGCTCTCGCAGGAGAGTTCGGTGAGGTGTGCCGCGGTCGCCTCAAGCTGCCCGGGCGCAGGGAGATCATTGTAGCCATCAAGACTCTGAAGGTGGGCTACACTGACCGTCAGAGGCGGGACTTCCTGTCTGAGGCGTCCATCATGGGCCAGTTCGACCACCCCAACATTATCCGTCTGGAAGGCGTGGTCACCAAGAGCCGGCCGGTGATGATCGTGACTGAGTTCATGGAGAACGGAGCGCTGGACTCGTTTCTAAGGGTGAGACAGACTAAGACTCGTGAATCCAGCTCAGACCTCAGATACTGTTCTCTGATTTGATCAATAATTCACTTTCCAACAAGTGAGCTCGTCTCAATCTGCTCCATCGTGTTTTTAGATATCTCATCTTCTTCTAAACCTTAAAGCTCTCCTTCAGCTCTGCAGCAGTTTGAACAGATCTGAGGTAAACGCTGACATTTAGAGAACGCTCCACCTGACGTCAGAGTCACATCCGTCAGTCTGCTGCAGAACCAGAGGAGAGGTAGAGAGGAGAGGTAGAGAGGAGACGTAGAGAGGAGAAGATAGAGAGGAGAGGTAGAGAGGAGAGGTAGAGAGGAGAAGTAGAGAGGAGAGGCAGAGAGGAGAGGTAGAGAGGAGGAGATAGAGAGGAGGAGATAGAGAGGAGGAGATAGAGAGGAGAAGATAGAGGAGAGGTAGAGAGGAGAAGATAGAGAGGAGAAGTAGAGAGGAGACGTAGAGAGGAGAGGTAGAGAGGAGAAGTAGATTGGAGACGTAGAGAGGAGAAGATAGAGGAGAGGTAGAGAGGGGGAGATAGAGAGGAGAGGTAGAGAGGAGAGGTAGAGAGGAGGAGATAGAGAGGAGAGGTAGAGAGGAGAGGTAGAGAGGAGGAGATAGAGCTGAGAGGTAGAGAGGAGAAGTAGAGAGAAGAGGTAGAAAGGAGAAGATAGAGCTGAAAGAGACTTTAAAGCTTGAAGTTTTATCAGAGATCCTGGAAACAGAGCGTGAGGACACATAAAGGTATAAATCTGTATTCCTGTCACACCTTGATCTACAGTCCAGCTCACCTCTGTGATTCTCTCTCTTCCTCTGCCAGCTCAACGACGGGCAGTTCACAGTGATCCAGCTGGTTGGCATGCTGCGGGGTATTGCAGCGGGCATGAAGTACCTGTCGGACATGAACTACGTGCACAGAGACCTGGCCGCCCGGAACATCCTGGTCAACAGTAATCTGGTGTGTAAGGTGTCGGACTTCGGCCTGTCCCGCTTCCTGGAGGACGACGCCACGGACCCCACGTACACCAGCTCCCTGGTGAGTGGAGGCGGAGCTCTGAGTGTGATCATGTCTGAGTATTCATGTTAGAAATCGATGTTTAAAGGTGCAACACGTGACGTTTCACACATCAATGAATCAGCATCAGGTTAACTCTGTTCACTGTTTACTCCAAAACTCTGCAGAACAGAGAGGTTCAGAGTCAAACCTGCTCACACGTCAGGACCTAGTACACTCTGACTCTGAATGTTTGAGGTGCATTAATATTACAGTAACACTTCTATTATAGCCTTAAAGAATGCAGTGCAGCTTCAATAGAATTTGCAGCATTTCAGGGTCAAATATCTGAAAACCTGAGAAGTTTAACATCATAAGACTTTCCCCCGGACGTGTTTCTGCATGCAGCAGGTTCCAGAGATGTAACAGGATCTGTGGCTGACTGAATGAATTGAATGTCTGATAGAAATAAACGACTGTCTCGTATTCTGACATGACCAAACATGCACTGCTGGCAGAAGGAGGTGAAGGCGTACAAACGAGTGTTCTGAATGAAGTGCTCTGGTGTTAGACTGGTTCTGCTTTGTTAATAAGAGTGCAGTTTGAACGCTCTTTTCTTGAAGTGCAAACGAGCGACAGCGATTCAGATATTGATAATCATAAAATGAGCTGTTCAGAGAAAGTGGTCTTCTTTGTTGTTCAGTAAAGTGAGATTTGGAGGTGTGTTGCTTTGTCTTTGAGAGACGCGTCAAACATGAGATAAACATTAGAGCTATCATCTCTCTCTCTCTTCATCTCCCTCTATCCCTCTCTCCAACACGGTCTCAGCAGATGTGTGTCTAACATGAGTCTGGTCCTGCTGGAGGTTTCTGCCTGTTAAAGGAAGTTTGTCCTCTCCACTGTAACTAGCTAAATGCTGTGAGGTGTAATGCTCATGGTGGATTAAGGTGGGGTCGGACTGAGTCTGATCTGGTCTTGGTGTTGGGTCTCTGTTCAGGATTTGACATAGAGTGGTCTAGACCTGCTCTGTTTGTAAAAGAGTCTGAGATAATGTTTGTTGTGATTTGGCGCGATACAAATAAAGATTGATGGATGGATGGATGGATGGATGGATGATTGATTGATTGATTGATTGATTGATTGATTGATTGATTGATTGATTGATTGATTGATTGATTGATTGATTGATTGATTGATTGATGAATTGATCGATTGATTGATTGATTGATTGATTGATTGATTGATTGATTGATTGATTGATTGATTGATTGATTGATTGATTGATTGATTGATTGACCTTCGTCCCCGTTGATCAGAGAGCTCGTGTTTGATGACCTTGAGGAGATAAATAATCTGTCAGATTTCCAGGACTCTTTCTGCAGGACGTGATGTTTCTGACTCGTGCTTTCTAAAACAGGTTTATGTGGATGTGTTCTAAAAGTTAAAGGAATAATAAACTGATCATTTATTCAAATTATAGACCGTTCACAAACACAAAGCTCCTCTCTGGTCTTTATGAGCTTGTTAACTAAAGAAAGATATTTCTATTTTCCTAAAATTAATACAAAATAATATAAAACTACAAAAAGACTACGGTCAGAGAATCTGTCCTGCTCAGATCAGAGCCTTCTTTTCAGCACACACGCTCAGTGGCTCCAATCAGCTGCACCAATCAACGACAGCAGGACAATTAAAG
Organism: Notolabrus celidotus; assembly: GCF_009762535.1. Classification (NCBI taxonomy): domain Eukaryota; kingdom Metazoa; phylum Chordata; class Actinopteri; order Labriformes; family Labridae; genus Notolabrus; species Notolabrus celidotus. The sequence goes on along the minus strand of NC_048273.1, from coordinate 654,131 downwards.
GGATGTTTGATTTGATTAAATCTCCTATCTCTACAAAATGATCTAAATAAGGCACATAGACTCAAGTTGCTGAAGTTACCAACAAGCATCACTGAACATCACATCAGTTAACTCTCTAATTCTTCAGGGACAGTTTGAGTGAAGGTTAAACGCTGATGATGATGATGTATTGATGTTGAAACGTTTGTCTGTAGCACATTAAATATTCAGCCTCATGTGTGTGTCCTCCTCTGTACCTGTCTTACTAACCGTGTGTGTGTGTGTGTGTGTGTGTGTGCTGTTTGGGTCGCATGCACCCATGTGTTGTGCATCAGCATTTCCCTTAGCCTGTGTTTTTTCTCACCCTCTCTCTTCCTCTTGTATGTGTGTGTGACTCTGTGTTTGTGATCCATCCCTCCAGTATTTCATGCTCACCTACTCATTCGCATATCCACAGGGCGGCAAGATCCCCATCCGCTGGACGGCGCCCGAGGCCATCGCCTACAGGAAGTTCACCTCTGCCAGCGACGTGTGGAGCTACGGCATCGTCATGTGGGAGGTGATGTCGTACGGCGAGCGGCCGTACTGGGACATGAGCAATCAAGATGTAAGCTCAACTCAACTCAAACTTTATTTATAGAGCATGTTTAAAACAACCGGGGTTGACTTTAGTGCTGCACAGATCAGAAGCAGCACAAATGACAAACATAGCATACAATACAATACTAACATATGTAAACAGTGCACATGTATGATAAAATAAGATAGAATAAAATCAATTAAGATTTAATTCAGATTATGCCAGATGTCCACTCAGCCTTGATTGAAAGCCAGGGAGGAGAGGTGAGTCTTAAGAGAGGATCTGTTGGGGCAGGTTGTTCCAGGGCTGAGGAGCAGCCTCCACCAAGACTCGCTCACCTCTGGTTTTAACCTGGTTTTGGGAGTGACCAATAGCAACTGACCAGATGATCTCAATGTCCTGGCAGGGCCCTGATATTGGAGAAGCTGGGTCAGGTACTGGGGGCCATTAAGAGCTTTAAAAACAAACAATAACATTTTAAAATCTATTCTAAAAGCAGCCGGGAGCCAGAGCAGAGAAGCTAGGACAGAGGATATGTGCTCACGCTTGTGTTTGTCAGTGAGGAGACGGGCAGCAGCGTTTTGTACCAGCTGCAGGCGGTGCAATAATGAGTGGTCCAGGCCATGATACAGAGAGTTACAGTAACCAGTCGACTGTTAATAAGAGCACGGATTACTGTCTCCACATCTCTCTGTGGCAGGTTCCCCTTTACTTTGATAAAATCCTCAGCTGATAAAAACAGTTTTTAACAACTGAGCTTACCTGTCATCAAATATTACACCAAGACTCCTGACTGATGGCTGGATGTTTGGTGTAAAGGGGGGACAGAAAACCAGCTGGAAAGACTGCTGGACCACATCCAAACATCATGACTTCTGTCTTATTACCATTTAAGTGCAGAAAGTTTGCAGCCATCCAGGACTTAACATCGTTCAGGCAGTCAAGCACATTTCTAACAGCATCATTGGATCTTGAGGTTAAAGGCCGGTAGATCTGGACTTCATCGGCATAACAGTGAAAAGAAATGTTCTATTTTTGAAAATTGACTGATGATGGGACGTGTGTGTGTGTGTGTGTGTGTGTGTGTGTGTGTGTGTGTGTGTATGTGTGTGTGTGTGTCATGTTTAATATGTTAAAGAGCTTCTCTGTTGGAATATTCCAGAGCAGTGAAACGTTCTGAAGATGAAACATGCTGATATTTAAAATGATAATAGATTTCACCCACTTCTGCTGTTCCTGCCTAAAAGCTATTCTCTCTCTTCAAATCCACCCACGACTCCCACTCAGAGATAATCTCTCTCTGTGTTCCCTGAAGCCTGTTCCCAGTTATCTCCCCCCCGCCCTCCCCTCACCTGCTCTTTGATTGACCTATCGCTCTCTTAGCCCCGCCTCTCCTCGCCGACTCTTCCTCCTGCGAGTAGAAGTGATCGTGATTTCTCTGTCGCCCCGTCCTTTAGGTGATAAACGCCGTGGAGCAGGACTACCGACTGCCCCCACCCATGGACTGCCCCACTGCGCTGCACCAGCTCATGTTGGACTGCTGGGTGAAGGAGAGGAACCTGCGACCCAAATTCACTCAGATCGTAGCCACGCTGGATAAACTCATCCGCAATGCCGCCAGCCTGAAGGTGGTCACCAACAGCGCACAGTCCACCGGGTGAGTTGGAGCCTCATGAGTCCTGACACACTGACAGGAAGCAGCTTGTTGTGGGTTTGCTGGAGTTATAGAAGTAGCTTCATCGTCTAAATCTGATCCTGTTGTTTGATATCTGTGCTCCTGGCTTTCTAAAAACCCTGGATAGAGTTCCTGAAGCAGGCGTGCTGGACTCGGTGAAAGGTCATTCGTTTATCACACACACTTGACTTCTTGGCCGTGAGATTACAAGCAGAGCTGTTTCATTTGCCTGTAATAATCTCCTCTGTGCAAATATTCCTTCTCCCAGTTTATATGGCGTGTGTGAGCCGCTCTGACTCAGCTCTAACAATCTCTGAACACCTATAAAGTGCAGATTTCTTCCCATACAACTCTCCAGTTCTCTCAAACGCAGCCAGGGCCATTATGCAAATCCAAATTACCATCGCTCAATAAAGCCCTTAAAGCAACTCCCCCGCCAACCGGGAGCTCGATCAATGATGTCACATCTACATTTAGCTGCTCTACCTCGTGCTGCAACCTGTTTCTTGGAAAGACTGTGAGGAGTGAAGGTGGCAGAGTTGGAGCGGCGGCGGCGGCGGGGAGGGAGGGGTGACCTACCTACCGGTCCCTGCAACAGGGTCTGTGTGTCCTGAGGGAGGGCCGCAGACAATCCTGGTTTGGGGCTCAGGGGGGAACGCAGGGTCTCGGTTGGCCACCGGAGTGACGTTCTTGGAAGATTAAGCTTGCGGTTAATTAGCTCGATTAGGGCGATGCAAAAGGAGTCGGGAGCGCCTTTTAATTAGCCACTAACGAGATTTTAAACGGGCCAGCGGAGAGGTGGCCTCCTGCCGACAGACCTAACAAGGGAAGAGTGAGAGATGATACTGTCAGCCTGGTCGCCAGTGAAGGGTGGCTGGAGGTGAGCTCAGTGTCTGGGAGGAAAGTCTTTTGGCTGTCGTGTCGCCGCCGTCTCTGCTCCGCTGCACCGAAGGTCAAAGGGAGGAGATCCAGAGACGCTCACACGGTGGAGTCTCTGTTACTGACACAGGAACACATTCAGTCAGGGGCAGGGGTCTTTGTATTTAGAGGTACGTTTGTTTTACAGCCAGTTAGATATCAATCAATCTTTATTTATATAATCCCTACAAATGTTATCCTCTAAACCAGACTCTATGTTCTATTATCAACAAAGACCCAACATCAAGACCGGATCAGATCCAGTCCCATCTTCCAGACAGGACTCAGTCTGATCTCATCTTAATCCACCATGAGCAGAGCACTTTGCAGCATTTAGCAAGTTACAGTGGAGAGGACGGTCTGCTAGTTAAGATGAACATTACGTCTCTGTGGTGAAACCAAACTATGGGATGCACTAATCCGATCCTGGTATCTGATATCGCCCAGATCAGACTCAGATCTGATATCGTGACAAGGGGCCGATATATAGTGCTGATCCATATGGCAGATCTATTCATCTCAGCTCTATGCTTTTCTGTGTTTACAACATCTATTGGTTATGAAGATTAACTCAGCAGACTGCTGGTACACATTTAGAATCTCTTGAATAATGATAACTTTATTTTTGTTTACAAGGTCAGAAAAGCCTGAAGTTACCAAAGCATGATTCTATCCTCACATTAAGGAAGAGAGATTGTTAAATCAATACCAGGATCGGATCGGCAGATACCAAAGCCCAGGTATCAATATCAGTATCAGGACCTAGAAAGTAGGATCAGTGCACCCCTAGACACAACTTAAGTTACAAACTAACTAGTGTCAACATTTAGTTTAGGGAGGACTTTACACCCTAACTTAAGACACAACTTAAGTTACAAACTAACTAGTGTCAACATGTAGTTTAGGGAGGACTTTACACCCTAACTTAAGACACAACTTAAGTTACAAACTAACTAGTGTCAACATGTAGTTTAGGGAGGACTTTACACCCTAACTTAAGACACAACTTAAGTTACAAACTAACTAGTGTCAACATTTAGTTTAGGGAGGACTTTACACCCTAACTTAAGACACAACTTAAGTCACAAACTAACTAGTGTCAACATTTAGTTTAGGGAGGACTTTACACCCTAACTTAAGACACAACTTAAGTTACAAACTAACTAGTGTCAACATGTAGTTTAGGGAGGACTTCACACCCTAACTTAAGACACAACTTAAGTTACAAACTAACTGGTGTCAACATTTAGATTAGGGAGGACTTTACACCCTAACTTAAGACACAACTTATGCACAGCTGGGGAAACAGGCTGCAGGACTTAGGTCTTAAAATTAGAGTTTTGAGTCTGTGCAAAGACATCACTACAGTTTGTTCAGGTCAGGGACAAAGCTGTTCTGCACCCAGGGACTAAGAAGCCGTCCCCCGGATTGAAGGAGTTTGAAATCACAATGCAAAGGTTGTTTAAAACACAGGTCGCTCATCAACCAGCTGGACCATTTAAAGATGTATGATCAACCCATGACACTACAGAACCGTGGAAGACAGATTGAATGAAAGCATGATGAAACATGGTCTTAATGCTTTGATCCATGTGGAGGTGTGCACGTTTCCTGGTGAGCCTTTTTCCACACAGTTAGCCTCAGAGTTGGATTTGAAGTCAATAACTGTCCTGAGGTATTTATACGTCTGAACAAACTCACGGCCGACCTCGCCCTGATTAAAGTCACTTCCACGCTCCCCTCCAACCCTCTCAGTTCTTCCAGATCTCACCCTCAGATCTCAGAACTGTAAAAGTCCCCTCCGTTGTCCTTGAGCTGGGCTTGCGTGTAACCGTCTCTCCGTCTCATGCACGCCCCGCTCCCTCGCCGCGGTCCTGCCCGTGGCGAACATGTGGCCGGCCTCGCTGTGGAGCCGTTTGAAGCCGGCGTCAGAGAGCGAGCGCTAACAATGCTCCATTAAGAGAAGCCAGAGTCTGGTGTTAACGACGGCCTGAGGCCTCGGGGCTCTGAAGAGCAGGCCTTATTAAAAATCACTCCATCTACACCACTCAATGGAGCCTCTGTATCACTGTTATTAACTCCACCTCTCCATGCCTCTCTCTCTCTCTCCCTCGTTCTCTCTCCATTCCTCTTTTAATTGTTAATGAATCTAATGCCATCAAAAAGGATGACAGGGATCAGCCGAGCAGAGAGCAGAGAGGAGGGAGGACAGAGCTGCTCTTTCAGTCCTCATCTGTTTCTCCTCCTTCACCTCCCTGCCTCCTCCTCTCCTCCTCCACCCCTCCTCCACCTCCACCTCCACCTCCACTCTTCTTCATCCGCTCCACTTCACTCTGAGTTGTAGCACAGTTTTATTAAAACTCCCAAGGTGGCCTCTCTATCTGCAGCGCTGATCAGAACAGGGGTTTGCTTTTTCTTTAGAGAGGCCTGTTTGGGCTGTCAACAGGTGTGCAGGAACACACACCTTTAACACACACACACACATGCTGAGTTAAACACAGCAGCATCAGCAGGATCAGGAGTCAGACTTGTGAACAGCACCACAGATCGTTCTCTGTCGTTGTGGATCTTTTCCCTGAGCTGTCTCTGCACCTCCTCGGGTTTGTCCGCCATATTTCCTTTTCTTTAACCTCCTCCAAAGAACGCATACTTCCACAAACCCAGAGACTTCACAGTCCAAAAGAAACACCAGTGTTCTCTGAGGAGTAATATTCATAACCTGCCAGTTTAGTTCAAGTTCCCAGATCGGGTCTGAGCGGACCAGAAAAAACAAATCCAGTTTTCAAAGATGAAATTGAAAACATATTTTGGGATGTTTTTAAAGAGCAGCTCAGAGATTTTCTTCCTTTTTTTTATGAAACCAGAAACAGGAAGAGAGTGATCCAGATATATCTGCAGAGTTTCTATAATCATGGGACTTTCTGCGTCCTCGTATCACAGATGCTGCCAATTAGATGCATCTTCCACGTGAAGCAGCAGCAGCAGCAGCAGCAGCAGCAGCAGCAGCAGCAGCAGCAGCAGCAGCAGCAGCAGCAGCAGCAGCCCACATGTTTACTACCACACCTGCTCTTTAATAGAAGCACTGATCACACACACAGCCTCAACACTCTGATCCTCAATGTATGAACCACCATGTGCTGAGTCATCATTCACAAGCAGATCTGACATCTGTTAATATACACACACACACACACACACACACACACACACACACACACACACACACACACACACACACACACACACATCACGCCTCACCAGCTGCAGCGCCAACATCCACCACCCGAGCCTCCAGCCAGTCTCTCCAGTCCCCAAAACAAACCCCCCGACCTGCACACACCTCCCTACAGGAGGAGGAGAGGAGAAGGGAGGAGAGGTGGAGAGATGGAGAGGTGGCGCTCAGCGGGGGGCGTTTGGGGTGAGGTTGAGCCGTTAGAGGCAGTAGAGTGACGACCTTAACCCTCTCTCTCTCTCTCTGTTTCTCCCCCCCCGCTCCTAAATGTAGGGTTTCCCAGCCCTTGCTTGACCGCTGTGTGCCAGACTATACCACTTTCACCACTGTGGGGGACTGGCTGGACGCCATCAAGATGAGCCGCTACCGTGACAACTTCGTCAACGCCGGATTCGCTTCGTTTGACCTGGTGGCCCAAATGACAGCAGAGTGAGTGAGAGGGAGGGGATCCAGATAATCAGGGCCGAGTCTGAGAGTCCAATCAGGGTTCAAAGATGGACCTCCTAAAAACAGTCATGAGGATAAATCAGACGGGATGAGAATTAATCAATCTGATCTCATCTTAATCCACCATGAACCAAACCAAACCTCCTCTAACAGGCAGAAACCTCCAGCAGGACCAGACTCATGTTAGATACACATCTGCTGAGACCGTGTTGGAGAGAGGGATAGAGGGAGATGAAGAGAGAGAGAGAGATTATAGTGGGGAGAGAAGGAAAGGATGGGATGAGAAAAGGAGACATAAAGGATGAAGAAACATGGAAAGAACAAATAGAGAAAGAAAGGAAAAGAGTGAAGTGTAGAAAGAAAGAAGGAATGAAAGAAAGAGAAGAAAGGAAGGAAAAAAAGGGAAGGAAAGAAAGAAGGAAGGAAGAAGGATGGATTGAAAGAAAGAAGGAAAGAAGGAAAGAAAGGAGAGAAGGAAAGGAAGAAGAAATGAAAGAAAGGAAGAAAGAAAGACAGAAAGAAGGAAGGAAGGAAGGAAGGAAGGAAGGAAGGAAGGAAGGAAGGAAGGAAGGAAGGAAGGAAGGAAGGAAGGAAGGAAGGAAAGAAAGAAAGAAAGAAAGAAAGAAAGAAAGGATGAATGACAGACCCCAATAAAGGAATCTACAGCAGAGATCCAGAGGAACCTACGAGACAAGGGAGCTCAGGGACTCCAGAAAGGTCTATGGTTAGTAACTTTAATGGGACAGGAAGAGTTAAAGTGAGAGACAGGCAGAGAGAGGAGAGAGAGGGAAAGACAGGATCCCAGTGTGTCAGTCTAAGCCTATAGCAGCAGAACTAAGACCTGGTCCAAGCCTGATCCAGCTCTAACTATAAGCTTTATCAAAAAGGAAAGTTTGAAGCCTACTCTTAAAAGTAGAGAGGGTGTCTGCCTCCCGGACCCTGACTGGTAGATGATTCCAAAGGAGAGGGGCCTGATAACTGAAGGCTCTACCTCCCATACTACTTTTAGAGACTTTAGGTATGATGATTAATATGAAGCTAAGCAGTCTAAGCGTATAGCAGCATAAATAAGTAGAGAGGGAGTCTCTGGTAGAGGAGCTCTGATGAGGAGACACAGACACATATTAACTGATTCTGCAGCGTGTTGAAAATAAAGACCTGCGGGAGTGCTGGTGGCCTAGCGGTCTAAGCACCCCACATACAGAGGCTACAGTCCTCGTCGCAGGGGTCGCCGGTTCGATTCCCGGCCGGTTGACCATTTCCTGCATGTCTTCCCCCGCTCTCTACTCCCCACATTTCCTGTCAATCTTCAGCTGTCCTATCCAATAAAGCCAAAAAAACCAAAAAAAAATAAAAAAAAAAAAAAAAAAAAAAAAAAAAAAAAGAAAATAAAGACCTGAAATGTTAAATCAGGTGTTGTATTTGGATGGTCAGGTAAATGTCGCCTGTATGAAGCATGATTTGACATTTTGAAGACAAATCTTAAAATTGGAGTTTTTTGCAGTGGAATGAGACACTGTGGGATTTCCTTGCCCTAAGAGATCAGTGAGTGATTAGGTTGGAGTGCAGAGAGCACTTCCTGTATCTGTCGATGTCATCGACCAATCAGGATCAGTGTCTGAATAAGAAGGATGATGTAATCAGGATGAGGACGAGGTGACCACGTCAGATACACAATCAACAAACCCCTATCAGTCCACATCATGGACGGAGTTCTCAGCCCGTTTCCATGGCTACGACCTTCAGTTAACCTTGACCAATCACCCGCCTTCTGCCGTGTTTACAAACAGGAAGTGATGTAATGGAAATCATGGAAAGGAGCGGGTAGTGATGATCAAATAAATGAATTAGGATTATAATGATAAATAAATTATCCTCATTAGTAACATAATAGGCGATGGAGGCGATGGAGGGGGGGGGGGTAATTTGTTTCAATTTGGCCGGGCTGACAGGTGTGCTGTACTGTGGCTCTCTGCTGCCCTTAATGGCCAGTAATTCCTCTAATGGCGCCCATTTATTATCATTTCATCCTCCGCCGCTGCTCTGATGGGGGGATGAATAAAAAACAGAAAACAGCATTTATTTGTGAGATTGCAGCGATGCCCCCTGATTTAGCTCTTTGGAGAGGACAGAGGAGCGGAGAGGAGTTGGTGTGCCGTCATGCACGTAATGTGTGTTTGTGTGTTTGTGTGTGTAGTCGCACACTCTTTGCACAACAATAGACGGAGCCACAAAGTCATTGAGACAAGCAGAGAGTATGCCGTCTGTGTGTGGTATTAGATTATCTGGTATCTGTGTGTGTGTGTGTGTGTGTGTGTGTGTGTGTGTGTGTGTTTGCAGAGCCTGGACGGTCAGCTAATCACCGCCCCAGACGCTGCTCTCTCTTTCAGCGAGCAGCGAGGGAAATCAAAGATGTGAGCGGGGCGGAGAGGTTCATGTGATATTATTTTAGATTTAGTGCTGATTGGATTATTCTAACTAACAGCAGCTGAAGCAGGCGTGTGCTCCCGGCCTGTTAGAGGATGTGGGGAAGTCAACCGGACGACTGCAGCCTCTCTCTGAGGATAAAGCCGTGCACTCACTGCAGCAGCGTGTCTGACTGTCTTTAAGTTTGTCTCTAAGCACAGAGAAACTTCAGAGTTAGCTTCACAGAGCAGGACTCTTGTTCTCCTTGCAGAGGAAACGCTCTCGTATCTCTCTGCTGTTGTGTCTTTAGCTAACCGACAGGCTGGTGTGAAGCGGGCCAGCTGCTGCACAGTAGCAGAGCCTCTTTTTAATCATTAACCGTCACATTATGGTCCTGTGAATCCTCTCCTCTGGTCCACCTGCCGGGCGACAGAAGCATGTTGCATTAAGACCGACAGTCACTGGATGAGGACCCTGGTTTTATGGGCAGCCGCTCCACTCCTCTCCCACCTGTCTGTTTACCTCAGGATGAAACTGTGTTCTCCTGCAGTCATGTGATGTTTGTCTTCTTCATGTTTTATAACCAGACCACCTGCTCTGATCTGATCCCTCTCTCCTCTCCTCTCCTCTCCTCCACAGAGACCTGCTGCGGATAGGGGTGACGTTGGCCGGCCATCAGAAGAAGATTCTTGGTAGCATTCAGGACATGAGACTACAGATGAACCAAACACTTCCTGTCCAGGTGTGAGCGGCTGGACACACACACACACAGCGATGCCGTCAAAGAAGGACAGCAAGACAGGAAACGGGGGGCGAGGAACTGTGCCAGAGAGAGCCATTGGAAAACCCTAGCTGCCTGACCCAACTCTGCCAATTAGACGCTTTGAAACTGGCTTGCAGTGCCTCTGACTTTGTTTTTCTTTACGTCACGACGCTTCCATTTCCTGGTCCTGCTTTTTTTGTAGTTCATCTTCGTTCCTTTGACCATCCAATCAGATTTCGTGTGTTTTTGGAAGAGGAAGAGGAGTTAACCCCCCCCCCCGCCCCGTGTATCCCATGCGTGCCTCACCAGCTCTGGTGTGGGTGACGTTTGCATGCATGTGTGTTTTTAGTGAGGTTGGCCATAGCCCTGTAACTGAAGTGTCACACTCTGCTCCTCCTCCTCCACCTCTCTCCACCTCCTCTCCGCCCGGCTCTGACGGACAGACTAAAGAACGGACTCCAAGTAAACGTGGAAAACAAACAAACAAAATAAGAGACTGAGGTGTTTTGGACGATTCTTCCCTGATATGTTACCGTGCACACGCGTGTTGTTCTTCATCTTCATATTGAAGGTGTGTTATCTACGAGGGCACTTGCTGGAGGAGGGTGGAGGAGGAGGAGGAAGAAGGACTGGCTGAGGCCAAAAGGTTGAGAAGATGACGGAGGTCTGGAGGGTCGGAGGAGAGCAGCCACATTTTTGGACGCTTGTTTTGGCTGCAGGATGCTCTGACCTCTGACCCCTGACCCCTGACCCAGGAGGGTTCCTCAGCTTTGGATCACCTGCTCATCACCTGTTTTCTTCCCGTTGGTTCACACCCCCCCTTCCTTTCTTTTCTGGGCTTTCTTTCGTTCACACTTTGGGAGATTGAGACCGGCCGGTGGACCCCCGAGACCTCCCACTGGACACTCTGCGTGATGAAGTGGAGCCGAGGACCGCGGAGACCCTTGGAGAAAGACCACTTGGCCTTTTTGTGTGTGTTTTTTTGTACGTGTGTGCGGGCGTGTGTGAGTGTGTGCGTGGTTCAGCGTGCTTGGATGTGCGGATGTGAGTATACTGTACAATACGGCTTCTGCTACTCGCCACCGTGAGGAGTCAACGCATGAACTGAACCAGGAGCAAATATATCTGAAACCCTTACGCTATATTCTGTGGACAACTGTTAAACCTTCTTTTGTATTCAACCCAAAAAATGACCTTAGGACGTACACACACACACACACACACACACACATATATATATAAAATGATATATATATATATGCATCATGCAGAAACAGAGAACCTGACGGACACCTTACTTTCTACTTACTATTATCTGGATTTAGAAATAATCAATTTTCTTCTTTGAGTTTTGAAACATCCTGCCCTGTGTATTTATTTGTACCTCACCCGTTCACCTCCACAAGGACTGTCGGACATTTTGGGAAAACGGACTTGGAACAATCAGAGGGAAGAGAAGCTTCCAAGAGGATTCACCCGATGAATTGCTGATTATTAAACAAAAAGAAAGTGCATATAAATTGGATATTGTATTTTTGTTGTTGTTCTAAACAGCCTGTACATGTTTTGTAACAAAAATACCATAAATAACAAGAAAAACGACTAAAACAGGAAGTGCTGTGACATGTTTGATTCAGGGTGAGAGGAACAGAGAGAGGAGGGAGAGAGGAACAGTTTACATCACCCATGGTTGAATTTCTGGTACTAATGTGTCGCCCTTTTGCCCTCCGTCCATTGTTGTGAGAGTGTGTATGAAGGTGTGTGTGTGTGTGTGTGTGAGCCTCCTCATCCTCCCTGCGCTGACACAAATCGTCTTCCAAACCATCCAAACTCCTCTCTGAGCTTTACTCTGTTCTGACTTATTTATAACCATCGCTCAGACATCAGGATCCTCTGAACCCCCTCAGACCGTCAGACCGTCAGACCATCAGGTGGAAGATCTGCAGATGTTTCAGTAAACCTGACGCACTAATCTCCTCCCTCATCAGAGGAGACGACCTGTCAGAGCCCAAACCTACCGCTCTCTCTCTCTCTCCGTCAGCTCCATTAATGCAGCAGCCAATCAGGCGTTGGGAGGATACGCTGCATGCAGCGAGCGCAGACATACGGCGCGCTGACCTATCATTATCTCTCTTCATTTCCTGTCTGGCCTGCAATCATCCTGTCTCAGCTCGGGCTGCTGCGTGATTAGAACAGTGCAGGATCAACAGCCCGGGCACGCAGACAGACAGATGGATCTGCAGGCCTCTCATCCTAAATGATAGCAGCTGCATCACAGAGACCAGACTCTGCAGACCAGACTCTGCAGACCAGACTCTGCAGACCAGACTCTGCAGACCAGGCTCTGCAGACCAGACTCTGCAGCCCCGTCTCTGAGGCGTGTTTGAAGGTGGAGGATTAAAAGAGCAGGCTGTGATCTTCCAGAGTCTTCATATTGACTGGCTGATCAATGCAATATGTGAATATTATGAGTTAGGTGTGTAATGAAAGCGTGACGTTGGCGACCATGCGGTGTCTTCCCATATTACTTTAGTCCGCCTCTCTAAGTCCCTTCAGACGTGGTGGAGGATATTATGCAAACCCGCAGCGTGTTTCTTATTTGATATTGTTTCATCTTCCTCCACTTTCAGACACTTTCACTCCGTCAGCTCGCCCTACAAAGAGCCGGCTAACCTGCAGCAGCTGCAGGACACAACGCCGCTGTGATTGAACTGTGCTCAGACTCAGAACAGGAACGCAGTCACGTATTGTTTCATCCTAGCTCTGAGAAAGAGAGCCTGATCACTGAGCAGACGTGTTCCTGCAGGATTACTTTGTTTACCTCCAAAGTGGAAAAGGCATTCTGATTAGCAAAGAGTGAGCAAGCTAAGGAAAGAGCAGAATTAATGCAATCAGAGGCGCGCTTTCACCCACAGTCTCCCAGGAGCATACAACATACGTTCACTTTCTCTGCTCGGCTCAATCATTTAATCAGCTCGTTCAGAAAACAGAGTCTGATGAGCAGGAGAGAAAAAACCAGGGAGCTAAACACGATCACGTGGCGGCGCTCGCCCTCCTGAGACGTGGTGAAGCGTTCTGGAGCTCGCATGAAGTATTGATGAGGTTCACATGGCGCTCTGGGGGTCTGGATTCTGTGTTCACCAAAGTCAACCAGCCGTGAGTGATGAGCTCGGCTGGCACTGCTGCACATTTTAAAACCGTTTATCTGCCGCCACATCAACGACACGGCGTTCATCTCTGAGGGGAGATTTCACACGTTCATGAGTGGGTTTCATTTCCAGCATTCACACAGAGGACGGGGACTCTCTCTCTCTCTCTCTCTGTCTGTGTCCCTTCATTCTGCTAAAATTAAGATGGACTGTTACGTGTGTGTGTGTGTGTGTGTGTGTGTGTGTGTGTGTGTGTGTGTGTGTGTTTGTGTGAGGGAGAGAGTGTGTGTGATAGATTACTCAGACCTTCTTTGATCCTCAGAGTTGAGGCTTTGTCAGATTTCTCGATGTGTGCCAATAAGATTCAAACCCCCCGACATTCCTTCCACCGCTCGACCCCACCTTCACATCCTCCACAGACACACCCTCCTCCTCCCTCCTCCTCCTCCTCCCTCCTCCCTCCTCCTCCTCCCTCCTCCCCCTTTACTTACACCATCTAACGTTTTCAGTTGTCTGTTTTTAATGAATATATCCAGTTCTGTCTTTTCTTATGTCTTCTAACACGCTCACTCCACATGTCTTTTGTTGTCACTTTGAAACCCCCTCTTCATGCGAGGAAGTATTAGAGAGTACTGTACATGTATAGTGAAGTGGTGAAAGGAGGGGGGCGGAGTTAAGCTGAGAAATGCAATTGTTAATTCCTCTTTGAAAAGCATTAAGATGTATTTAATGGTGCAGACATACACAACAAATTACTAAAAAAAATGATGATGCATTCTTGTAGAAATATTTTTAAAAGACCCTTTTGCAATTAAATTATTTAAGAAATGTGACCTGATGTCCGGACTCTGTGTTCATGTTTCATCTGCAAACACATGATTACACACACGACTCCACCATCACGGACAAACTCCACCAGGTCCATCTCTGATCCGTCTCAGCTCCTGATCTGATAGGTTTCTATTCTAGTTAGTGTGTTAACTTCCACTGGATCCACTCCGTCTCTGATCCAGCAGGTCAGAGTCCTCCGGATCAGATACACAAGACTTCTACAGAGCAGATGGAGCGGGACAGGAAGTCAGCGGTTAATTTTCAGAATCAAACACTCTGTGTTATCACCAGATCGTATTTCACTTAACTACAACAACAAACCAAAGTCATGATGAGCGGAGCCAGACCTGGAGTCAACAGGTCAGAGGTTTTCAGAGGACCAGAAAGACAACATGGATGAGGAGAGGAGGAGGAGGAGGATCCTTGATTCAGGGATTACAGAAGGGGAAACCTCGGTCACATGACTCCAGCTGTCCGGATGAACTGCAAAGACTGACTCGCACTGGACCTAAAGTTCTGATTGTGTAATGAGGTTTCATATCATTGAATATATGAACACTGAATAGCACTGATCCAAGAACTGAACCTTGGGGAACTCCTTTTTTAATGTGGTGACATTTCTACATAAAGATGGACGGTTTTGATAACCAATAAATCCATGACTTATTGATTATGCAGCTATGAAGCCAGGGATAGATGTATCCTGATCATAGAGATCACAAGAGGGTAGATAGGTCTGGGTTGGAGGGAGACCAGTCCATGAACCCAGTCAACAGGTCAGAGGTTTTCAGAGGACCAGAAAGACAACATGGATGACCATCATACGGTCGCAAGTCAGCGGCGCTCGTGCATGTGAGCGGGGGGGGGGGCGTCGTTTTGGAGGAGCTCTGAGGGGAGGAGGGGAGGGGTTAGACAGAGTCCTGAAGACATGCTACATTCAAATTCATGCTAGTTTTCCGAGACTGCCAACCCCAGCTTTAAAGAAAGCTCGATGACTAACTGGTTTCACCGTCACAAGTCCAATGTGGTCCAGTTCCAACATGTTGACACCGTTAGGAACTAGTGAGTGTCTGAAAATGCTTCAGTCTGATCCAGATCCAGTCCTCAATTCTACTGACTGAATCAGGTGAACTCATCTTCATGGAGGTTCTTAAGTCACTCTGCGTCTGATCCACTTCCTCTTGATACCCATGTTGGATGTGTGTTGACGGACGAGAGAGCAAGGAGCCGGACCGTAGTGGATCTGGTGGAAATCCTGTGTTAGCTGCAGTTTTTCTGCAGCTTCAATAACATCTCTGTTAAAACTAGCACCAAACCCTGGGCTCAGATCTCTCTTCAGATAAACTCTCTAACATCTGCCTCTCCATGTTTCTATCAGTCCTCAGTTTACCTGTAAACAGGAGCTGTTCATTTCTCCTCCTCCTCTCTGATTTGATGGTTTTGTTTCAGACAGGTTGAGGTTGCATTATTCCCTCTGCCTTGAAGCAGCCTGAGGACATTTAGAGTAACACTGTCAGTGAAAAAACAGATCTTTTCTGTAATCCTGTCTTTCATTTTTATGACTGCAGGCACCTGATGAATAGATATTGATCCTTGGGAGAAGGTACCCAGAGTTCATCTATTTCCAACCCTCCTTCAGTGGCGAAGTTCTCCGCCATTATCCGAGTGGAGTTAAACACCTCCTTGCTGAAGCCAGATTTAGCTCTGTGACATACAGCACAGATAAATGCACGGCACATTTAGAATGAAGATATCAATCCTCAGAAGGTGACATCAGAAACAGGTCAGTTAGCTTCCAGCTTCACGAGAACACAGAAGAAGCTGTGTCACGACCACGCTCCACCAAAGCTCCACACATTGTCTTTCAAGCTCTCTAATTTATAAGAGCTGCACTCGTCTCTGCAGGCGCCGAGCCAACACTCTTGTTTTCCAGCTACAGAAAAAAAAGGGAGGAAAGATGCTCAGATCATAGATTCTACCTCATCCTCCCCTCTGCAGGGTCCCCTGGCTCGCCTCTTCTCCCTCTCCCCGTCCAATTAAACGCAGAGCCGTGCATCGGGTGGTCTCGGTGTCTGGGTAGAGCAGATATTTTGGAAACGCTCCCCCCCCCCCCTTGATGCACTCTGCAAAGTTTCAGCTGAGGATTATTCGGGGGGTTTTATCTTCCAGCAGACAGAATAAATTTGATCTCAGATCTCCTTTAACTGCCTCTCCTCCTCCACCTCCTCCATTGTTGTTCCCACACGATGAACTCAAAACAAAGGTCCAGGAACATTTCAAGACTTCCACACTCATCATGTTTATCACATCTTGTTCTTCAATTATCAAATAGTCAGCTTAAATCCTCATGTGATGAGAATAAATCAGATGTAATGTGCACGCCAGAGAGCGTTTTATAGGCTGTGAGTTGTTTTGACTAGCTCAGATATCTGCTGCTCCTCCATGGCTCGATACTGTAGCGTAATCTGTCAGGTTGAAGTAAATATGGACGCATGCCAGGATGAACTAGAGCACTGCATACTTTCCTCAGGCTGTTGACACTGTGTCACATTACTCTGAGCTGCAGAGTATTGATCGTGTGCGGGCGTGTTTCATCAAAATATGTCGTACGACGTCCAAGAGAATCATGGAGACGTCAATTAGGATCAATTCCTTCTCCCCACTCGGTCAACGAGGCGCATTAGCATAAACACGGCGGCGTATTCTCATGTCTGAGCCTCATGTCGGTCAGGAGGGGGATCAATGCAGAACATGATCACACAGCAGAAGAAGAAGAGAGGAGGAATCCACTCCCTCACCCACTCCTTCCCCTCGTTTCTAAAGCCAAACTGTATCTCCCTTTATTCTCTCTCATTCCCCACAGACCGTCCCTCGCTCTCCCCACCACCACCCTCCTCTCAGCAGCTCCCCATCAACACCCCCACCCACACCCATCCTCTGTCTGCATTTTCATCCTCTCCCATCTCCTCTGCCATAATCCCTCTCTTTCACTTTAGCTTGGCACAGCTAATTGGTCACGTCTGTACTGTGACATGGGGACCTGACATAATTGCTGGACAAATAGTGAGGCGTTTAGCTTCGGACCTGTCTCAGCTAAGCTGTACACAGACACCAGCCGACTGGAAAGCCTAATTACCACTCCAGCCCCACGACTCACTAATTGGCAAATACTTTCAACAAAGAAGAGTGTGTGTTCGTGTGTGTGTGTGTGTGTGTGTGTGTGTGTGTGTGTGTGTGTGTGAGTGTGTGTGCATTTGTTTCCTGCCCTCAGTGAAAGGTTCTATGGACTTCTCAAAAAGCTAAGAGATGCACGATCATAATGAGAGAAAGTTTCCCCACATGTGTCTTTCTTGTCGTCTGAAGTTTCAGAGTTTCAGTCTCAGAGTGTCATAAATCTCACTTCCTGGTTTGGTATCTCTTCGCTCTCTGACAGCTAAGCTAATTAAATCTAATGTTTGATTAGCTTAGCTCACACCAGGCTTCTCTTTTTTTTATTCCCGTCTCTAACACGCCCAACACATGATCCCACTTATAGACCTGACTGAACCAGACTCTCATCCTGAGGTTCATTTAGCAGCTCTTTAATTATGCAGCACTGATTTCAGCATGTTTCACATTTGTTTGTGTTGGCCTCACAGCCTGTCAGGAACACATTTAAATGAACTCCAGGGTTGAGAAATTAAAGACTTTAGTTTGGACCTTAAATCTACAGAAGAGGATTAGGACCACTGGAAACAAAATTAAGCTTCAGTATATTTCTTTATGTTTTTGTTCTGAGAAAAGTCTGACTTATTCTCAGAACAAAAACATTAAAAAATATATATTGAAGCTTGTTTTTTTTTCATTCTGAGATTAAAGTCAGAATTCTGAGTTTCTTCTCAGACTTATAATAAAATAATTTGGACCTTAATTTTTTCAGTGGATTTGAGTCAGAATTCTGACTTTTTTTCTCAACACAAAAACATAAGAAATATATGTTGGACCTTAATTACATTTATTTTTAGTGGCCCTAATCCTCTTCTGTATAAATCATACTGAAGGTCTTTTTCTAATCTTTACATTTTATAATAATAATAATAGTAATAATACATTTTATTTATAAAAGTGCTTTAAAAGTTTCTCCAAGACACATTACAGGAAAATAAATTGTACATTTTGTGCACAAAACCGTCCAGTACACCTTAGTTAACCCTCCTGTTATGTTGCGGGTCAAACTGACCCTTTTTAAAGTCTAGTTTAGGTAGTATATACCCTCCAAACCAGATAAATGCAGCATCAGAATCTGGGCAGCATGTGACAGAAGAGGAGTCGTGTTAATTTATCACTTCATTAAAATAAAGAAATTCAAAATGTAAAATAAAATAAACAAAAATCTGTGTCATGTAAAACTATTGTGTTTATATTTAGGTCTTTCCAATGTCCATTTAAACAAGTTTAGCATGAATATTAATGATGAATGAGGGAGTTATCCTCATGGAACCATGATCTGTGAGGATTAAAGAACACCAATGGACTCAGTCTGGATTTCAATGGTTAGTAATGGTGTAGCAGATGAAACTGCATCACTAGCTGGAGTCCAGGCTTACAGGTGTCTGCCTGTTGCATCCAGAGGAAACATCCACTCGTGAGCCATTCAATGTTGTAGAAAGTAAAACCACTTTATTTTGATGTGCCATCAGTGTCACATATCCAAATATTTTGCATGTGATGGATGATTCCAAGATAATAAACTAAACTCTAAAAACCCATGTGACTCCAAACCCATCCAGCTTCCACCGACTCCTCCCACTAACCTTTATTAAAGAGACAGTGTCTTCTTATCAGAACATAAACTATAATAATATTTTAAACCATCAAAACTATTATGTTTTCTACATTCTTTCTAAATTACACTAACACTCAATAAATCCATAAACAGTCATTAATAACAGGAAACATTACTTTGCCCCAGACAGACTGAGTTAAACATTAGATTAAAACAAAGTGTGGAGCCTGTTGGGGTTTTTTGGGTTCTGACACTTCTGGATCATTGAATATGCCCGGGTCAAATTGACCCAGGAACATTATTGCTGCTCCAGAGAAACCAACAGAACAGGAGGGTTAAACATGGGAACATCCAAAGTACTAAGGATGAGTTTCACTCCTTCGAATGCTCTCTGCAGAAGAATCATCACAAAAGATCATCCGATTGCAAAACCCCTGAAATATTTGACCACCCGTTCACACCGCCCCCCTTCCCCAAAGAGGGGACCCAACCTCTTCTGTCCCAGAACAAGCATCCTATTGTTGGGTGTTTGGGTGCAGCTGCACGGTCCCTCCGTCTGACGGGGAAACAATCTTCGACAGGACTGCAGCAGGGGAAACCGTGAGGTGACCTGGAGTTCAGGGTCAGATCTGGACAGTTGGTGGGAATCCATCACGTGTGAGCGGCGCGGCGGCCTTCAGGTACAGCGGAGCCATTGAGCAAGAACATCAAAACGCCGCTGAGGGGAGATAAGATGTCCTCACGGCTGCTGTTATCAAGATAGAGCCCTTAATTGACTTTAACCAGAGCGTAATGCCGGCACCATGACGCATGAATCACATGGCCTAGCATGAAGCAGCGCTGTTAGCCTGCCGCCGCTCAGAGGGAGGTCGCTCACACGCACCACAATGCACACATGATGCTCGGTGAGATAATGAGTTTACTTTCCTCCAGTCTCACGCTGAGCTTGTATCCTCAGCATGGTTCAGCAGACGCTTGTAGCAGCGCTGGATTTGCATGCCTTTGTGGGAGGTTTGTGCAGCACGGTGTTTGCTGGAGGCTTCAGGCATGTTTACAGAGAGGCCATGCTGTGGCATCATGCTAATGCTACACCTAGATGGTGTTCATATGTACCTATTTACATGCATGAGACACAGAGACGGACTTTAATGTATCAGTGCAGAAAATAATGTTGACTTCCTGTTTGTTTTTAATGATGGTAACAGTGATCCTTCTCACTCTAACTGAAGAGTAACATCTCAGTGATCACCTGTTGGTCACGTTCCTCTGATGGGGATGATCCACAGCTTTCATAGTTCTGGTCACCAGCTGAAGATCATTAATAGTCGTGGCTCTGGTCTGGTGATAGACGGTCATGACATTGCCACGTCGAGGTCATCTCTCCTCTCCGTTGGTGTCATCGGTAGGCATGAAGGGAAGGGGCCTTGTTCCTGCCTGACATCTCATTAACTGCTTGTCGATATTTATCAGTCTTAATCAGAGCTCTGGCAGGTCGGCTGTGATTACTTCCTGGGTGTGAAAGCAATCACACCTCGTCCTCCCCGCCGTCCTTGATTTACGGAGGGAGGAAATGGTCCGGCGTGTTTGAGGGAGTTTGAGAGGGCGAGCGTTAAGAAAGAGAGATGGATTTAAAAAGAGAACATTTGCAGATTTGACCTGATCTCTCTCTGTATGGAGCGAGAGAGAGTCACACCAGGATGAGTCTCACATGAAGTCAAGTCAGGTTGTTTAATGTGTTCACAATTAACAAGGAGTGTCAGGATTCACATGACAGACATTAACTGACAGCAGGACTTTCTCTCCCATCAAAACAAACATTTATTATATTATTTTTATATCAAAGGGATGTCCAATTAAATACAAACAATACTTTTTAAGAGATTTATTTATTTATCTTAAAATAAATATTAAATTTAACATTAAATCAAAATAATGATTTCTTTTTGAAATATGTTTCTTGGTTTTATTATGGTTTTATATTCACATGAGAGATAAGAGACAAGTGTAGCAGGGCCATTCCTCTCATCTAAAATTATAATGTAAACATTAATTAAATAAATACATTTAAAATAAACAAATATATATATATATATATATATATATATATATATATATATATTGTTTATATTAATATTTTGGGAGAAGACTTAAAATAATAATTGATATGTTTAATATCAAAGCAATGTCCAATGAAATACAACAATTATTTTTTCAGATATTTATGTATTTATTTATTTAAAATAATATTAAATTCAACATTAAATCAGAATATGATTTCCTTTTTGAATATTTTCACTGGTTTTATATTTACATGAGACACATGAGAAAAGTGTAACGGTTATTCCTCTTCATATAAAACATAATGTAAACATAAGATTAATTAATTTATTAATTAAATTAATAACAGATAAGAATCCTATAAAATATATATTTGTAACTTAATATTTTGGGACATTTTAAAAGTAATAATTGATCTGTTTGATATATTTTCAGTTTGAGTGTTCATGTGCGTCCTGTTGTTTACAGAGATACGTGGAGGCCGATGACGGGCCGATTCTCTTCTCCATCTTCAGACTTGTGAAGAGTTTTGAATACAGAACAAAGAAGAAGCTCACAGCTTAAAGCAGATAGGAATATTGTGACATGCATTCATCCAAAGAGGAAAATAATCACCCAAAATAAAGGAGGAAGAGGTACAGAGGAATATGTTGAATTTAAATCAGGAAACAAGAGTGGAAAGATTCTCAGACGGAGTATGGAGTCAAGTGTTTCTTTAAAAATCTACAAACTCTGAATCTGTTGAGTACAAGTGTTACAGTTAAATTAAGAAACTAGTTAAGGTTAACTCACCAAGATTAATAAATATAATAATAATATAAAGTAGATCTGTGCTTCTAATACATGAAGGATTAAAATCTGTTTTAAAGAAGATTTCTTTGTTGTAAACTCATAAACTGAAGTCATCTTGGTCCATGCCCTGGTGTCCCGTCGTACCCCTTGACCTCTCTGAGGACGTCTAACGAGGCCAAAGTGAAGCGGTCTAATTTCAGCTGGCAGGCAGACAAAGGTGGGCGATGGGGGTGTTGGATAATACACTCAGAATTCCTGCGAGCTGTGCAGCTGTGTGTGTCCGAGGACCAGCGAGGTGTTTTAATGTGTCAGCTCATTACGGACTCCGCCTCACCTCATCACACCCAATGACCTGTAAACAGGGCGAGTCGCCCCCAACAAAGGCCGGGTGTAAAGGAGTGCAGCTTGAGCGTAAGCTAGACGCAGCGGGAAATCCCCGAACGCTCTTGTCCATGAAATAACACCAATTACTAAAAGGGGACATCTTTCCAGTTCTGCAGATTAAGAGCCGCCATGTTGAGTCACATGTTTGTGTTCGTTGTATTCGTTACGATCGCTCTGCGGCGTTTCTCCAATCACGTCACCGGATTCAACCTCACCGCCTACCGCGGCGAGCTCCCCTCAGCAGAGCGCTCTGATTGGACAAAATGACCGATATGTGACCCCGCCCGCGGCCAGACGTTCACATCATGGCGGACCGGTCACACAGAGGCCAGATCGTGATGCATCTTGGGTAAAATGTGTCCTGTTTCAAAGAAGAAGAAGGAGGAGGAGGAGGAGAGGGCGGTTGTGAAAGCGAAATGTAGGACAGCTGGTAAACACAGCAGCCATCATTCTGTTTAACTAGACACAGATTTAAAGAAACCAATCAGACACTCACGCTGTAGGGAGCGGTGTTGCCCTCATGCTACACCACTGAGCGCTGTGTTTAATGGCTGCATGAGGCAGGGCCTAAACACACACACAGCTCACATATCGCTCATTAACTAAGATTTGCATCAGGCCTAATTTAGCAGAGTGTGCTATCAGGATGTAAATGGTGTCCAATAAGGACAATAAAGGCGCTGCATAGAGGCGTAGTTAGCACCAGCAATTACCTCTCATTACATTCTCCATCGTTAGTGCCGACGTATTAAACACATGGAAAATGTGAAATAAAAACTCCTCGCATCGAAGGATGCACATAAACTCTGCTTCTATAATAAGATTAGAGTGTGATCATTTGTGCAGCAGGGTGATCTGGTACGATGCTGCAAGTGTGGATAGAAGAGGAGGAAAATGTCAGCCATGAAGGGGAATGGCTGCAGGAGCATACTCCTAATCCGTCCCTCTTTAATCCCACACTTGATGATTAAGAGTATATCGTATTGGTTTGCAGAAGCAGGGAAGCTTTAATTATAAAGCCACTGATTTCAGCAGCAATCAGGATGCTGGAGAATGAACTAACTCACATTAACATGCACGTTCCTGCAGCTATCAGCCTGATCTCTGACTCTCTCTGCTTGAACTCCACAGGTTGTGATTTTGGCCTCCTGGAGATGACTGCAGCTCCTCCAGCCTCTCCAGTCTCTCTGTACTTCACAGACTGTGTGTGTGTGTGTGTGTGTGTGTGTGTGTGGTCACACACCGCTCGTGTTTACTTTCAGCGTCCTCACGCCCGGCTGCAGAAGTGTGCGTGTCTTCAGAAGAAACCATTTTGCTGTGTTGACATATGAACAGCAGCCTCCCCTGACGAGAGCAGAAAAAAGGATTAGCGGCAGGTTTAAGAGAAAAAACCCAGACATGCTTGACAACAACAATACAAGCACACCCCCCTAATGCACATGCTCCAGTGGTCTCATGTGAAGTGATAAAAAGCATCACATCAGCTGAGAGGCATGGCAGACAGTTGGAAGACATGCACAGACACAGCATAATCCAATAGCTATCACTTCTGCTGGCACAGAGTGAGGACCTGCAGCTGACAGGCAGGAGGGGAGTCAGAGTTTAATACAGAGCATTATTCATGGGCTGGATTTATATCAGGACTGTCAGCTGTTATGTGATAACAACAATGTAAGGTCAACATTAATGCATTATGTTTTTAAATCCCATCTTAATTTGTCCCTTTCTGCACACAGTAGTGCCGCAGAGTCTTCCTGCTTCCTGCTGCAGATTTAAAGGAACATAACAAAGCGAGCTTCTGATGGATGCATCTCACTTTTAAACACTCAGCTGATATTCCTCTGTTGAACAGAATCAAAGTACTTACATATTAAGCTCATCAGACTGATGTCAGCAGAACAAAAGCAGGCAGAGTATTATTTTTGAGAGTGTGAACAGCCACAGACCTGAAGATGAAACACTCTGAAGCTCTAATTCATGCATGAATTCATGCTTTCAGACTACACTAGAGGAGCTGTGCAGCATGTATTTGAATAATAAAAGTTGAGATCATTAAGTACATTTTATTTGCTTTTTATCTTTAATAGATTTGAAACTGTTGAAATGCAAAATAAGGAATTTAAAAATGTTTTTTTACTGCAATTATTGAAATTCAGTGATTAACTGTGAGTGGAAATGAAAGGTTTGACAGCTCTAATTTTAAATATCTGAAACATGTTATTATGGTATAATGCAATATTATTTTATCATGCCTGATCCAAATGGACATATGTTATTACTTATGCTTATATGCTTATTTTTTACCTCTTTAATTTGAATTGCTAATAACTTTTTAATAACTGATACTTTATAGGCTCTTGTTTGCTTTATTTTTATTTTTTTTGCACTGTCTACTTGTTACTGTGACACTTGAGCAAAGGACTATCTTATCTTATCTTATACAGGGATGCATTGGCAGTCGTTATAAGACACTTAAAATTCATATTTTGGGGCTAACAATAAGTACAACAAAAATAAGGATTTCATTTTAGAATCATGCGCACCAGAAACTGTCCCGTGCACACGAGAAACTTTCTCCTGAGCTTGAGATATAATATATATATATAATAATAATAAATTCACCAGAGCATGAATTGGTATTATATGCAAACGTGAAATAAACTGCATATCCCACTGAACAAAATCACACCTCAGCGCTGCAGGATGTATGTTGAGTTGTAGTTGTGTTCTGAGACAACAAAGCGGTGACAATGTGCAAGCAAAGCTGTAATATCCTTCTAATAATAATACATTTATTCATGTAGCACTTTTCACAGAACTCAAAGACACTTCACAAATAGCACACTATAAGAGACACAATAAGAGACACAATAAGAACACAATAGAGACACAATAAGAGACACTATAAGAGACACAATAAGACACATAAGAGACACAAAAGAGACACAATAAGAGACACAATAAGAGACACAAAAGAGACACAAAGAGACACAATAAGAGACACATAAGAGACACAATAAGACAATAAGAGACACAATAAGAGACACAAGAGACACAATAAGACACAATAAGAGACACAATAAGAGACACTAAAGACACAATAAGAGACACAATAAGAGACACTATAAGAGACACAATAAGAGACACAAATTAGAAACACAGTGGATATAAAAACATGAACAGTTAAAGCAGGTTTGAAGAGCTGAGTTTGGAGCTGGGATTTGAATGTTTGGAGGTTGGTGGAGTTGCGTATGTGTTTGGGGTTCCAGAGGGCGGGGCAGCAGTAGAGTAAGCCATGTCGCCCCAGGTTTGGTGCTTGGTCCTACAGGGTGGGGGTGTGAGGGTTTTCATTGGAGGAGCAGAGAGCACGGGAGGGGTTGTGAGGGTGAAGCAGGTCAGTGAGATCAGAGGGGGCCAGGTGATGGAGGGCTTTGTAAGTCAGGAGGAGGAGTTTGAAGTGAATGCGTTGGAGGACAGGAAGCCAGTGGAGGTTTTGGAGGACAGGGGTGACTACTACTACTGTCATCTTCAGCTCGATACTGGAAGAAGGCGATGCACTGGTTGATCTCCAGTGCACACTTGGTACCTCGTGGGAAACTTTCACATGAGCCTCAATAATATCTTGTGATCTCAAGAAATGTTTTGTGAGCACGTGTTAGTTTCTGGTGCACACAGGAACAATATGAAATAAAGAATCTGCCCATGTCACTTTAGGGGCTCTGTACTTGTGTGTATCATGTCCAGGGTAAAAACAGGAGTTAAAATGTTGAAGTTTCCTTTTAATGAATTATTTTCAGCAGCATAACTTGGAGAATAATGTTGATGCATTAAAAATAAAAAGGTATTTTTATCAAATCTTTGTTTCTCCAAAATGTTCCCTCTTGCATATCTGAAGTGTTTCTCTGAAATTTAATTCAAGGCTTTCTTGAAACTCCATTTCAATTATTTATAGCAGCAACCTTGAAGAACAACACAAAATAACGAGGCGCTCAAACGCTCTGATTGCAGAGATTTGCTCTAAATTGTGTGTGAGATGTTGGATCGATGTTTTTGGTGTTGAATCTGAAAGTATATATTTTTGGACAGGTGACCCAGATGAAACCTTTTGTGCCATCAGCTGTTAAATGGCTCCCTTTAAAGCACTTAGAGGGTCACATCTCCCTGCTGCTCAGGGAGGAAGAAGCAGTAATGACAGGGTGAGTTTGAGAGGCAAACAGACATCTCACACGCCTTCCTGTTTAGACGCAGTAAATGGTTTTGAACCTCCAGCCCCTCTGGTCACAAGCTCAATATGCTCACTGTTAACCTGCCACTGTGTAGAGGAGGTAATGTGGCGGTGGTTACTGGCTGAGCTGATTCCTCCTCAGGACATGCACCTCATGGACGGGCGATTATTGCCAGACTTTATTGCATCTGCCAGGGAACATTCTCTACACACACCTAAATTGTTCACAGAGGTGCACCACACACACACACTGCATGCACGCACAGAACACATGCGCTCCTGCACACAGAGCATGCCCGTTCACCTTGAGCACAGAGATACTGATGTTTCTCCCAGAGGACTTTGAGAACAGTGGAGGGGAATGAATCGATTTGATGATAGTGGCGAAGCGGTGATTATGGTAATACGTCTTTGTTACGGCGTACAGAGAAGGAAAAAAACACAGCTAAGCTCTAAAAAGGGACGCTAATTTCTCACCGCTCCCCTCTTTTGTTGCATATGCTTTGATCCCCCCATGACTTTATCCCTCCCTCCCTCTTCTGTTGCCTTCATTTTAATCCTCATCTCCATCTGCCCTCCTGCTGCAGAGGTCAAAGAGTGGTCAGAGGGTTCAGCTCTGGTGAGAGAAATCATGACATACTGTACGTTTGTTACAAAGCTGTTGTGTTCATCCTCAATCAGGTTTCCTCCTTTGACCTCTCTCTCATCCTGTGTCACTCTCTCTGCAAACAAAGGATGCATGCTAACACTTCAAACTCCTGCACCAGGACAGGTTTCAGTCCATGCATTCCTTTACACTTTGAAATGAGAGTGCATGTTAGCTTCACCGTCTCATCAGTGTCTATGAACAGGAACTCAAACCTTTGGGGACTGGCTTTGTGTGTGTGTCACTAACACCTGTCTGTCTCAATAACAGGGCGACTGAGCACCAACAATAACAGTGACACATCATGATATCACACAGCAGATCTGAACTATAAGCCCAGTGCTTTACACTGCTTCTGTTTCTAAATGAAGGAACAGATTAAGATGTTAATATAGAGCTGCTGCTGCTGCTGGAATAAGCATGCAAATGATCTTAATTAACACAGAAATTAAGTAATCTGCAAATAATCTTCTTAAAATAAATCTTATCTTAAACTATGAATGTAGGAAACACTGAGAATGCTGTGTAAGTCTAATCTCCTCATCATCTTCTATTAACTGATATCTGCATATGAATGCATTAGCAGTACACCAGTGACAGAGTGTGGTGCAGCAGGACTGTGTTATATTCCTTGTATGCAGGAGGCGAGTTCATTTGGAGAGTAAAGGGGAGTGTTTGGCTTTAATGCTCCCTCAGAGTCCATCAGGTATCTGATGAGGATTCAGCTTGAATCAGTCTCTTTGAACAGCTATCTGCTATAAGGGTTTAAACTGGGGTTACATGATTAATCACAAACTCATAATTATTGCATCATGAGCGTTCACTGTAAACACAACGCAGGCGTCTGACTTTATCACAATAATTATGAAAAATAAATTATTTTAACTGAACAATGCTTTCTCACTTCACCCTCCTGTCACCCTCAAGTTTACTAACATCTTTTATCTTGGGGTCAATTTGACCCCAGCATTTTAAACCTCCAGAAACTGTTCCTCAGGTTTATGTGTCAGTACTTTGTGTCTTTGTTGACTATCTAAACATCCCTTTAAATGAAACATATTTCATCATAAACATCATTTAAACCTTCAGAAGGACTTTATAATAACAGAACATCAAACTGCTGAGAGTCTGTCATGCTGTCATCGGCCCTGCCTTGTTTCTATGTTATCAAACCGACACAGGACTCATCACTGGATGTCTTTAGAGCAGGGGTCTCAAACTTTTTGGGGTGGGAACATTTTCCAAGGACCCCCTCATAATTGTAACATCGATTAAGCACATACTTACTACCATTTGCAATCTTTGTATTGGAACTATTTGTATTGTAAAACTTAGCAATCTAAATACTTAGACCTGTTCCACAAACAGAAAGCACTTCATCATCTCACTGGATAAAGTTTTTAGTTGTGTTCTTTATATTCCAGGTGATCAGATGTGGCTTTAGCTTGGCTGGCTTCATAGCTTCACTCGCTAGCACCTGAAGACACATGACGCCCTGTTCTCAATAAACCAAACTCTATGTACCTGTCATCATATTGTCTAATTTAGCTAGCTTGGGCTTAGCATCACTTGACGATGTGAACTGATTTAGAAATGGCTCCATGCTCGCGAGGTAGTAAACAAAGCTAAGTTAGCAGGAACAGTTGTGATGGTGAGGTGTGTATGAGTGATATCATTATTTTTGGGGCCCCACGTTATGGTTCGCGAACCCCCAGGGTCCTGGACCCCACTTTGAGAACCACTGCTTTAGAGACATGGTGGCTGGAAATATTATATCTCAATCTAAAGTTGGCACTTTGATCCCAGCTCCTGCAGTCACATGCAGAAGTGTCCTTGGTTATAGTGGCCTCAATATCATCCAAACAACCAGAACAAAGGTTGATATTTCTTATGTTATAAACAGCTAAAACAGCCTGGGGTCAAATTGACCCCAAGGAACACCCATGAGTATTTTTTTTTTACAGGAAAGTGGAACATATCAACATTTAATTTTAAGTTTTCCCAGTTGTCCCAATTAAATTATGAAAAGTCATGAAATATGAAGCCAAAAAATTATGTTAGTCATTTACAGATGATAAACATTGAATGGGGTCTCTCTCTCTCTCTCTCTCTCTCTCTCTCTCTCTCTCTCTCTCTCTCTCTCTCTCTCTCTCTCTCCCCCTCTGTGTATCTCTCTCCCTCTCCCTCTCTCCTTCTCTCTCTCTCTCTCTTTCTCTCTCTCTCTCTCTCTCTCTCTCTTTCTGCCTGTTAAGGAAGTTTGTCCTTGCCACTGTAACTTGCTAAATGCTGCAAAGTCCTCTGCTCATGGTGGATTAAGATGAGATCAGACTGAGTCCTGTCTGGAAGAGGGACTGGATCTGATCTGGTCTTGATGTTGGGTCTTTGTTAATAGAACATAGAGTCCGGTCTGGACCGGCTCTCTTTGGAAAGCACCAGCCTGTTTGAAAACTGAAGCAAATGAGGGAACACTAAAACCTGCATTTCTGTGAGTGTCCACTTGAGGCTGTCTCCAGAAACCACAGGGTGTGTATTTTATCAGCAGAATGAACATGTTTAGATGTTTTGGTGTACATCACACTGTTTGTTTGCACACGCCCTGCAGGGGGAAATCTGCATCTGATATAAAGACTTAAAGGCTTCAAGTTTACAAGTTTGCATAATGAGGGTGACAGCTGACTCTATAGGGAGACATATTGTAGCTGTTAGATGGATCAACATTTCTGATATGTTTTAACCACTCTCTATATCTTCACCCTGATATTGAACAATGTTATTCCACATCTCATCATTTTGTCATATCATGCAGGATTACTGTAATCAATGGGAATGCACAGAAGGGAAGTTTTACCTGGAAGTCTAATCTCCAGCGTCTCATATGATCCTCTAACAGACCACGTTACTGACATACAGTGAAGGCTGCAACCTTATCTGCTGCACTCAGGCCCAGACAGACAGGTAGGACACAATGAGTCCACTGTCACACCAACACATCCACGATGAGTCCATGTAGACTGAGTTTAATTCTGTCTGAGTTTCCTCCACATTAAAGCTGTAAGACCTTAACTCTCCTTGAGCAGTAGACGTACGGACACAGGCTGATTCGCTCTCCTCTGAGAAGTCTGACTTTTCTTTTGTGGCAGCCGAGCCGCGGCACATGTTCGCTCACAACACTGCCAGCCGTGATGAATAGCTTTCAATCAGGCCACAGAATGGGTTCACACACCTCTTGGAAAGGGTTTAGTCACATAATTGCTGCTGAGAAAAAGCTATTCGAATACTCTGTGGGAAAATGTATTACATTCTGATGGGATTCATCAGCGGTAAGCATAAACACATTTAACCTTGTGAGAGATTGGAATGTCTTTTTAACACATTTTTAAAATAATTTGCAGTCACCTCCGATCAGTGGAAGCTAAAGGTAATTTGTGTGAGGTTTGAAAGTTGGCGAGGTCGGGAGGACGTCGCAGAGAGAGGGTTTGACGTGAAGAGGTTCCAGTCATCCGTCTGGAGAACTTTATCACAGCAGGGAAAGTTACAGTCTCAGTTTAATCCAGGGTTTATGATGTTATAAATAAATAACTTTAACTACTTCATCAACTCAACTACTGTTATAAAGCACCTTTCAGACATTCAAACAGGCAGACCAAAGTGCTTCATATAAAAACAAAGACAGAAAACAATAATAATATTTAAACTGATACAACACTAAAACCAGATACAGGCAGTACAGTATATTAAAAACACAATAAATCAATTAAATAAGATCAATAATACCAGAAAAAATTAAATAATTAAATACAAACAAATATAAAAATATGATTAATATCAGAAAAATAAAACAAATAATTAACATAAAATCAATACAATTACATCAATCAAATAAATACCTGGAAATAGAATTAAATAATTAAAATGAACTAAATTTAAAGAATCTGGTAGAATTAAATACAATTAAAAAATAAATTATCACAATAAAATCATTAAATAAATTAAAATACCTGAAAATAAATTAAATCATTCAAATTAATGAATAAAAATCAGATAAAATAAAAATCAAATCATTACAATAAAATAAATAAATAAATAGAATAAAAATCCAAAATAAATTAAATGTAAGCTAATGTTATAGTTTTAATGATAGTACCTATTCTATACCTTTTCTACAAATGATATATATTTCATTTTTTTTAATAGATGACCATAAAAGTGATTGATTTTACAAGAGATCCATGTGAGTATGATTTATATATATTATAAATGACACACAGTGTATGCATTCATCATCTGATAAATGTTCTAATCTCATAAAGAATTAAACTCTGACTTTATGTTGTAATTTCTTCAACAACAGAAACTCTTAGTTTATCAGTGACAGCAGAAATGACTGAATTCATGTATTTTTTTTATAAAAATCACAGTGAAGAAGACTCGTTGTTATAAGCTCAGGTTGTGTTTTTCTCCCTTCAGGTAATTCTTGAAGCTAAAGCTAACGTCCTTCTGAAATCTGTGGTTACTGTTTTATTAGGATGCAAAGCCGGTGGATAAGGCTGCGATGTATTTCCCTTGCTGCCAACTCCACATGAGACTGATTCAGTTCACCAGTCAGTAAATATGTTTTCTTCTTGGTGAGGAACAAACACCAAAAACAAAAGAACAACAAGCTCTTCAAACAATCTGCAGCCGTCCCTCTCCTCTCCCACCTCTGCTGTGCCGGCAGTGATCACAGTTTAACCCTTCCTGAGCCGGTGAACCTGATAAGGACAGGTGAGCCAGCTGGCATGATGGGAGAAAAAGCAATCCCATTCAATCTTCACTTGCCGTTTCAAAGGCTCGCCCGGCCGTGCCACACAGTGTCAGCGTGGATGCTGTGCCCGTCCTGAGGCCATCAACCTGCTCAGGAGCAGCAGGATGGAGCCACATCCTCTCTGTGCCCCGGGCCAGTAATCAGAACACACCCAGGCTCACCGCAGAGTTATTAAATCAATGATGAGAGGATGTTTGCAGTTTGAATCTACTTGTGGTTATAGAGACTAAATAGAAAAGAAAGGAAGGGAACAAAGGGGACAGAAAACTGCACTCACTGACATGAAACACGTTTAACTAGGATCCATAATGTGGGACTTTAACATACTTTAACTGCTAATAGGTTTTACAGCTTCTGGATCAGAGTCAAGAATTCAAAACACTCAACATAAAGGTTGAAAATGAAATCTAACCTGACTCTGATACACTGAGTCTTCTGTTAGTTTCAGTACTAGACAGATTAAATAATACAGATTTATTTCATTATGTTGAAAACAGTTTGAGGATCACCTGCAGAGTTCAAACTGTAGCTAACATTAAATCAGTCTTATAAATACAGAGAGGAGAGCTGACAGTGTGAAACAGACAATACACACTGGAACAGTCCATCATCTATCTCCTCTGACAGGACAATTATTCTAATTCTTATTGATCAATTATATTAATCATCATTACGCTCTTATTGGGAAACAGCATGTGGCCTGAGGCTAAGCTAGCATGATGACCTTATAAAGCTAACCATGCTAACAAGCTAGTAACTGTGATTCCTGGTCATTGCAGTTTGTACACTCCAACCTTTCACAGTACAGTGAAATAACTTCACATAAACAATCACCGTAATAATTACCTGACCTCAGGTATGGATTTATTCTGCCTCCAAGTCTTTTGATATTGGTTAACTTTATGTAAATACCAAACTCAGGATGATTGGGATTTTTCCTGTCATATGAAACTTGAGTTTGAAGACCTGTTTGAGATACATGTTACTAGAAAAGGGCTTCAATAAAACAAGGACTTTGGACCAATTTAATACCCACTAGTTACCCAACACAGTCTTTACCACTATGTCAACACATCAAGGTAAAATCTAACATGCCAGCGGTCATTTCCAAGATACCAAACGTCTACCCTGAGCAGCTTTCATGGAAACAAGTGTGCTGCCTTATTCAGAGTCCTGCTGAGGAGCTGAAACTGGAGCAGGACTGAGGCAGAGACAGGTCAGACGTGAGCGACACTGTTGGCCCGTCTGCACCGGCGGGGGGGGGGCATCATGAGGTCAAAGCAAAACTGGAAGAGTGGCGCCAGAGGTCAGCGTGTCGCTCAGCTCTCAGGGTGTGCAGGACATGTTGTGCCCTTGCACCTCGGGGTGCTCTGTTCCATGGACATGCAATCAACTCGACGGTGACCTTTGAACCTGAAGCCCTGTCTCGTCTAGACACACATGATTGTAGTTAGTGGCGTGGTCTGGAGGGTTCAATGTGAGTAGATTATGAGGAATATTTGATGTTATCACAGCGTTAACATGAAACAGATCATAACCACTAAAGAAAGAAACACACACACTGTAATGTGAGGAGTCTGTGGTCTCTGTATCCTCCTCTGTTTGTTTATGTGTGAGTGTTCCTCCTCTGAACTTGTTGTTTGTCAGTGTTTGAGAGGGAGCAGAGAGAGAGCTGTTTTTATTCCTCTGATAACAGGAGATATCAGGGAGTGAGTTTGGGTGACTCTTCTTCTTTCTGTGTCTGTGGTTGTAATCTGAAGCAGTAAATAAATACACTGTGACGTTAATTCCTAAAGATAAATCAGAGATTTTATTATGGCAGCATAACAGCGCCTGATCTACGGCTATTCCACCTTTGAAACTCAATATTCTACACAACTCAATATTGTTTCATTCGCCTCCTTCAAAGACTACTACATTATCCAGAGCCATTACCTACCTCTTTCCAATTCAAGCTTACTTTGCCCCAAAGTGGAATAAAACACGATTAATGATTTCAATTACTCTGACCCTGCTCGCCGTTTACAGTGCCTGCAGTCTGGGGGAGGGAGCCGTGCTGCATAAAAGCCGATGGTGAAGGACATTTACTAGGGGAATGATTCAGTGAGGGGACTGGCAGTTTGTGCTGGCTCATCAGCGGGGGAACAGAGCTTCTCTTTGTGCTGGAACCTTCTTATTGCTCAGTTCAGGAACCACATTGTAGTCTCATGCTGCTGATGCTGCCGACCTGCCTTTCTGTGGGACCTGCGTCAGCATGGGAAACCTGTGAGAGGGCCGAGCTGCCTCAGGACCTTTCAGAGGGACACAAGGTCTCAGAACAATGTGCTCAAGTGTCCACACATGAAGACCAAGTGACATAAGAACCACATATATTAAAGTATCAGAGAGGGATAGATATCATGACCAGAGTTAAAACAAATGCAAAGAAATATTTTCATTGCACAATCTTTATTTATAAAGCACCAAATCACAACAAAGGTTCTCCTCAGACTCTTTCCAAACAGAGCCGGTCTAGACTGTACTCTATGTTCTATTATTAACAAAGACCCAACATCAAGACAAGATCAGATCCAGACCCATCTCCAGACAGGACTCAGTCTGATCTCATCTTAATCCACCATGAGCAGAGCACTTTGCAGCATTTAGCAAGTTACAGTGGCAAGGACAAACTTCCTTTAACAGGCAGAAACCTCCAGCAGGACCAGACTCATGTTAGACACACATCTGCTGAGACCGTGTTGGAGAGAGGGATAGAGGGAGATGAAGAGAGAGAGAGATGATAGTGGGGAGACGGATAGTAGTAGTTGTAGCAGCTGGAGTCTGGACCACGTCCACAGCAGCAGAGATCCAGAGGAACCTACGAGACAAGGGAGCTCAGGGACTCCAGAAAGGTCTATGGTTAGTAACTTTAATGGGACAGGAAGAGTTAAAGTGAGAGACAGGCAGAGAGAGGAGAGAGAGGGAAAGACAGGATCCCAGTGTGTCAGTCTAAGCCTATAGCAGCATAACTAAGACCTGGTCCAAGCCTGATCCAGCTCTAACTATAAGCTTTATCAAAAAGGAAAGTTTGAAGCCTACTCTTAAAAGTAGAGAGGGTGTCTGCCTCCCGGACCCTGACTGGTAGATGATTCCAAAGGAGAGGGGCCTGATAACTGAAGGCTCTACCTCCCATACTACTTTTAGAGACTGTAGGTACGATGAGCAGGCCTGCAAACCATCTGATTAAAAAAGAAGAATATAACCTTGTGTTTAAAATATTACCCCGACTCAAACTAGATCAGTATCAAAGAGAAACAGTGTGATCCTCTACCTCCTCACTCAGCACGCCTGCACACAGAGAGCACCTCTCCTTCTCTCTTTAAAACCAGATTTCTGTCATTTTACATAAAATGTGATTTTTATAGATTCATAAAGCGCATGTTTAAATATGCATGATGCTGAATAAGTGTATAGTTCTCCCTCTGTCAGTTCTGCCGTGCATCATAACGGAGTCTCATTTAGAAAAGCACAATGTTTTCCTAAGTAGAACATCATCTGAGATAAACAACAGAAATTAAAACTTGCTTTGTGATTAAAAGCAGATTTTTTTAAAGCAGGAATATTAAAATATGTAAATCTGCTTTAAGCTGGTTTGAATTGCTCTTACAGTCCCATGCTGCCAGTTTGAAGTCATTAGGAAGCATAAAATCACTGCCGCTCCAGTTTAAGGTTTCTGCTTTTACAAAATAAAAAAAAAGGCAGTGAGAGAAAGGAGAGGTTGTATTTCTGCAGGGTTTAAACGTGAACATGTGCCATCCGTGCTGAATATGCATGCTCTCTGAGAGCTGTGAGGTCTGTTGGATAAAAGCAGGCGCTGTGTGAGGAGATGAGGCTCAGAGAGAGAGAGGGAAGAATGTGAGGAACACTCTGAGAGTTGTCTTTGAGAGTGATGGAGGTGCTTTTGTTTGGCTGGAGGTCAGGAACAGAATATCTTTTTATTTCATCTTTACAGGCCGGCTCTGGAAACACAGGTAAGACTGAGGAGACACAGGTAAGACTGAGGAGACACAGGCCGGCTGAGGAGACACAGGTAAGACTGAGGAGACACAGGCCGGCTGAGGAGACACAGGTAAGACTGAGGAGACACAGGCCGGCTGAGGAGTCACAGGCCGGCTGAGGAGACACAGGTAAGACTGAGGAGACACAGGCCGGCTGAGGAGACACAGGCCGGCTGAGGAGACACAGGCCGGCTGAGGAGACACAGGTAAGACTGAGGAGACACAGGTAAGACTGAGGAGACACAGGCCGGCTGATGAGACACAAGCCGGCTGAGGAGACACAGGCAGGCTGAGGAGACACAGGCCGGCTGAGGAGACACAGGTAAGACTGAGGAGACACAGGCCGGCTGAGGAGACACAGGCCGGCTGAGGAGACACAGGCCGGCTGAGGAGACACAGGTAAGACTGAGGAGACACAGGCCGGCTGATGAGACACAAGCCGGCTGAGGAGACACAGGCCGGCTGAGGAGTCACAGGCCGGCTGAGGAGTCACAGGCGGCTGAGGAGTCACAGGCCGGCTGAGGAGTCACAGGCCGGCTGAGGAGACACAGGTAAGACTGAGGAGACACAGGCCGGCTGAGGAGACACAGGCCGGCTGAGGAGTCACAGGCCGGCTGAGGAGTCACAGGCCGGCTGAGGAGTCACAGGCCGGCTGAGGAGACACAGGTAGACTGAGGAGACACAGGCCGGCTGATGAGACACAAGCCGGCTGAGGAGTCACAGGCCGGCTGAGGAGTCACAGGCCGGCTGAGGAGTCACAGGCCGGCTGAGGAGTCACAGGCCGGCTGAGGAGACACAGGTAAGACTGAGGAGACACAGGCCGGCTGAGGAGACACAGGCCGGCTGAGGAGTCACAGGCCGGCTGAGGAGTCACAGGCCGGCTGAGGAGTCACAGGCCGGCTGAGGAGACACAGGTAAGACTGAGGAGACACAGGCCGGCTGAGGAGACACAGGCCGGCTGAGGAGACACAGGCCGGCTGAGGAGTCACAGGTAAGACTGAGGAGTCACAGGTAAGACTGAGTCACAGGTTGGCTGAGGAGACACAGGCCGGCTGAGGAGACACAGGTAAGACTGCAGAGTATCTGAGGCAGACCCCCTTCACTCGGTCCTCCCACATTCCGGCTGAGGAGTCACAGGCTGGCCGAGGAGTCACAGGTAAGACTGCAGATTATCTGAGGAACCCCCCTTCACTCGGTTCTCCCCTGTCGTCTTCACAGAGACGACCCTTAGACCAGGAGATCGCCTGAGGACAGCTTGAACATGAGAGAGTGAAAACAGAGACAAAGAGCAGGTAGGCTTATAACAGGCTGTCTTAATTACCTGAGCAGCTCGTCACCAGGCTGTTAAAGGATTACATCTTGATTCAGAATGTTTGGATTAAATTTTCCAACTGATTTAGAACCTTGACTTATACATTCACAGATACAGCTAACTCTGAGACAAAGAGAGAAACGGCTGAAATACAGAGAAAAGAGCTGGCTGCTAACGCTTAGCTAGCTAATAAGTAAGGTGTTGAATTGGTGCCTTGACTTAAAGCTTTCTTTGAGTCAAGTTTCTTGAGATCACTAACCTAAAGTTTCTCTCACCTGCTCTGCTCCTTGATCATATTGATGGACAGGATCCAATATGGAAAGGTCTGTAGCCTGCAGATTCAGCATGCTAACAGAAGCCAGCCACATTGTTTTGAAGCTAACGAAAGCTAACGTTTTAGCTATATTTACCAATATGATGCTAATAGAAGCTAACGGTTTCCCCTCACCTTATGGTCTGTGGTGTCAACAAGCAGAAGCTAAATGTGTCTGAACTCCTCTCTGTGGATTGTTTGTCTCTGGTGTTGATCATGTTAGTGAAAGTTAATAACCGTTGTCAAGAGGTTTTGACCAATCAGAATCAAGCATCTCACACAACCAGAAGATCAGTAAGAGAGCCGGGTAATAAGCAGAGCTAACATCTGCTTTGGACACTGCTGCGTAGGGTCAACTAAAGTATAAACCAGGCTTTGGGATTGCAGAAGTTGGATGTTTACTCTGCGTTAGTGCAACTAAATCAAACATTAGCATCAGTATTGTAACTATTAGAAGTGTGAGGACACTGTTTGTGGTTGAATGCATCAGTAACTCACCCAGAGCTTAGGAAACTGCCGTTCAGAAAGGACTAAGTGAGGTATCATGTGTTGTTCCTGCAGTTCCTCCCTCTGCATGTCATCGGATATGAGACTTTTTGACCCTCACTGATTGTCATGTTCCCCAAACCCCGGCCTGTCATTGGACAGGGTGTTAAGTGTCAGCGTGTTAAACAATAATTAGGACACAGAGAAGAGAAACAGGTGTCTCACTTCAAGCTGCACTTCAAAGCTCTCTGCATCCTTTGATGTCGTGGCACGCCAACACCTGACTGCAACAGATACACCGCAATCCCTATCACGTACGATTCCTCCCTTTCATACGTCGGCTGCCGAGCAAACAGGAGGAGAAGAAGAGAGAGACGGACAAAACAAAACGTGTTAAGTGGATTCTGTCGTCGCCTGTAATCTCCCGGCTCTGATGAACGCCTGTGGAAGTCGGCGGTGAGGTCGGACCGTCACAATGTCCTTTTCAGCCGGTGATGAAAGAGTTTGGAGTCATTCCCTTTTTTCTGCGTGGGCCTTTGTGCCCCCTTATCCACTTATTCAAATCAGTATAAACGGCAATGTGTCATATTAGAAGGCTAGGCAACCAAAAACCTGCTTTGATATGTCTGAAAACAAAAGTGAAAGACTAGAAGAGAGAGACGACAGAGCACACAGGCCCAATCCACTGATCCTCTCTAGGCTGCTTCGTGACATTTCTGCTTTATTAGAGGTTACAGAAAGCCACGCTGTGTTGCTGTGTGTGTGTGTGAGTGTGTAGTTTGCATATGTGTGTTTAAAAGCAGAGCCTTTTTATATGCAACATGCACGCCAACCTGTCCCTGCAGCTAGAGGTGAAGGGATTGTGGGAGTATCAGTCAGCCAGGCCGGGGCCCAGATTGACACAGCGAACTTGAAGTCAGAGACCGTGTGAGAGAAGAAGAGAGGGAGGCTTCAGGAGCAGCTTCAGGAGGCTAAGGATGTCAGCACCATATCCATCATCCCCACATATTAGTGTATGCAAGAACTATGAAGCATAATCGTTAATTAGCTGGGGCATGAACTCGCCTTGAAAGAAACCCGGAACATTCCAAGGTCTTCCCACCCTCCCTCCTTCTTTCATTCCCAGCCACTCCTCCTCTTCCTCTTCCTCCTCCTCCTCCTCCTCCTCCTCCTCCTCCTCCTCCCCAGTGGCCCTATCTGTCCTTTTTAACACAAGTGAGGATAAACCCAGGCCCCTCTTCGCCCCTCTTCGCCCCGGCCGCCCCGTTTTATCATTTGAAAAAACAAAAGAGGAGGAGGAGAGAGAAAGGAGAGGGGCGAGGGGACGGGGGAAAGGCCATTCAGAGTTCTGAGAATGTTGCTAAACAGGATTAGGCCTGGTTTAGAAAAGGGGTAAACAGGAGCATGCTGCATGGGGGGCCAATGGGATGGGAGTCTGCTCGGAGGGGCTGGGTGGGGAAGACAATGGTTAGATTAGCCATCTGTGGGGCTTCTGGTGCCCGGCGTCATTAACCGGCTTAGGGCCCCACAGTAACACCAGACACCCTCCTTCCCCCATGCATTAAGCATCCAGCCTCATGAGCAAGTGTGTGTGTGTGTGTGTGTGTGTGTGTGTGTGTGGGGAGAAGTTGTGACAAGGTAACGTCTGATGAAGCTAATAATTGCAAACACAAACACACCCGACCATGCAGAGTACACTAATGTGTGTTGGTGCACATCTGTTGGCATACTTAAGCCTTTGCCAGCTCTCTCTCTCTCTCTCACACACACACACACACACACACACACACACACACACACACACACACACAGACATTTTGCATAACCTCCCCATGACACCAACATGCCACCCCCCCTCCTCCACCCTGCCTCCCTCCTCAGTCCCAGTCCCAGTACAGAGAAACACAGTTTGACATTTGCTTTGTCTCCTTTTTTGTCTCCAGAGTAGATCTCTGCCATTTTGCATATCAGTGTGCATCAGTTGGAGGGGACACATGACGAACACTGGGATCGCATTCAACTATTTAGCACATTGCAGAGAGGATGGATGGTGGAGCGGAAAATCTAGTCTGTTCACAATGGGCATTGATGCTGGTTTAATTCCCATACTGGGACATCTGATGAGGACTCATTTGATCTGTTCTCTCTCTGTATGCTGGGTTGTTCTGATCA
This sequence comes from Notolabrus celidotus, assembly GCF_009762535.1. NCBI lineage: Eukaryota > Metazoa > Chordata > Actinopteri > Labriformes > Labridae > Notolabrus > Notolabrus celidotus. Next base: position 614,157 of record NC_048273.1, on the reverse strand, counting down.
TGTTCAAGATTTCACTTCCTTCACATTTCATCAGATAATGTTTAAAGGGATGAACACAGAGAGGGAATGAAGCTTTAACAGAGTCGAGCTCCTCTTGTTTTATGTCACATGTTTTAACAGCCCATAATATTCACCATGACTATAAATCATTCAGCACAGCACAGCTAACAGCTCTACATGCTAACTCATTAAGGCCGACCCCCTGTCAGGTGTTTATATAATACTGTGACATAAGTGCATGGTTCACTGTGTGAGCTGGGGATGCATGGGGTGCATAATGAATGCAGCACACTTACACTGATAACCTGGAGCTGTCAGCCGGATTCATACAGATAAGTACGGTGGCCCTGAGAGCTCACAGCACTGCAGCTTAAGAAAACACATGCAAAAAGACAAAACACAAGCAAGCTAAGAAAACACCTTCATCAATTAGACAACACATGCAGCATTTAGAAAACACACTGCAAAGACCACAACACAAGGGATGTGTTTCCAGAGGACACTTAAAAGTGATGCACACGTCCGGACACACTTGTTGTTGACACAGATTTTGAGTCACAGCGATATTAAGCATCTCTTACCATCAGTGGTGTTGGACAATGAGATACAAGAGATTTACTTTAACAATGTGATCAATAAAGGCTAAGGATAGTTTAACAGCAGATCACTGCAACAGGCTGAATCATGTGATCACAATGTTAAAAGAGGTGACCTAACAAGGTCAAGGCTCGGCCATCTTTGTTCTCCCTGTTTCTGTCTGGGAACAAGACACCAAGGTGTGTCCCTGCCTTTGTATGGTCTACCTCCCTCACGTCTCAATCCTCAGCACAGGTGAAAAGATGGCCGACGTATCAGAGAATAGACATTCTTCAATATGATTATCAGAGTGTTCTCGCACAAGGAGAGGGTACAGGATAGTTCTGGTCCCGAGGAACTGGATTCTGTAAAATATGTTATACATGTACATGAGTTAATGGGGGTAGGAGCAGGAAAGAGACCATAAAGTTCTACTCAGACTCTTTCCAAACAGAGCAGGTCTAGACCGGACTCTATGTTCTATTATTAACAAAGACCCAACATCAAGACCGGATCAGATCCAGTCCCATCCCACATACAGGACTCAGTCTGATCTCATCTTAATCCACCATGAGCAGAGCACTTTGCAGCATTTAGCAAGTTACAGTGGCAAGGACAAACTTCCTTTAACAGGCAGAAACCTCCAGCAGGACCAGACTCATGTTAGACACACATCTGAATCTGAGACCGTGTTGGAGAGAGGGATAGAGGGAGATGAAGAGAGAGAGAGATGATAGTGGGGAGACGGATAGTAGTAGTTGTAGCAGCTGGAGTCTGGACCACGTCCACAGCAGCAGAGATCCAGAGGAACCTACGAGACAAGGGAGCTCAGGCACTCCAGAAAGGTCTATGGTTAGTAACTTTAATGGGACAGGAAGAGTTAAAGTGAGAGACAGGCAGAGAGAGGAGAGAGAGAGGGAAAGACAGGATCCCAGTGTGTCAGTCTAAGCCTATAGCAGCAGAACTAAGACCTGGTCCAAGCCTGATCCAGCTCTAACTATAAGCTTTATCAAAAAGGAAAGTTTGAAGCCTACTCTTAAAAGTAGAGAGGGGGTCTGCCTCCCAGACCCTGACTGGTAGATGATTCCAAAGGAGAGGGGCCTGATAACTGAAGGCTCTACCTCCCATACTACTTTTAGAGACTTTAGATACGATGAGCAGGCCTGCATGCTGGAGCGTAGAGTTCTGTAGGGGTGATATGACACTCTGAGCTCTTTAAGATGGTTCTTCTTAGTCAGAATAAAAAGGTTGGTTAATCAAACCTTTAAAAGAACTCTTCTTTAAGAGTCAGTAAACACGTTCAGCTTCACACATTGGGCTTTTGTTTTGAAAGTGATACACACCGCTACGTTTAAACTTAGCACCACATCGGGCCTTTGTGTACTGGATTGGCCTCTGCTGAATTGAAGCGTTGAGAGAGCTGTTTGCTTTGGACTGATTAGTCCCATTGTCTCCATTAACCCTTCAGATGGAGCAACACAAACACGCCGGCTCGAGTGGCACTCTGTGACGACGGCCACGCACAAATGAGATCCCGATTAATGGATCATAGAATTGTTCATTAGCACTCCACCTGCCAGAGCGCTGCTTCAACATGCAAATTGCTTGCTGTGTTTTCCTCCCCTCCCCCAATCACCTTTGAAGAGCGATGTGAAGAGCAGCGCTGCTATTAGTAACATTTTGGTGTGAGTAACTGGATTAGGGTTGAGGTTCAGCTCAGAGCCACTTCCACAGGAAAGTGCTTGTTTCAGAACAGAGCTCTTCACTCCCCTTTCTCTTCCAGCCCGTCGTTTAAACAGGACGTGTTTGTCCTTCAGGAGCAGTTTAATATTTAAATGTTCATCTATGCTAACTCAACCTGATTCTTAGTGATGAAGTCCTGACTGTACAGAGATTATATTCAGTTTATTATTATCATTACCTCTTTTATTCTCCAGCCTTCACCAACAGACTAAAACACTCAGTATGTGTGAAGGACGTGATTTTCCTCTGATGTCAGCAGTTTGTTAAAGGGATATTATTCATCAGTGTCTATAAAACACTTTATAAAACTAACTGTTAGCACATAGCCAGACTTCCTGCCCAGAACACTGTGTTCACTCTGCTGCAGGAACTGTGTGTTTAATACAGCAGAGTGAAATAAGGAATTAAAGGGAGGACAACAGAACTTCACCTCACCATGTGGTCATTACCAAACTTGGTCCATATCTAAATAAGTTGTCAAAGTTTCCAAACCAGAAAAACTGTTAGTTAAGGACATCAGAACCGGGCACTGTAACTCTTTGTTTGTTGGTCTCCAACAGTCAGCATTGCACCGTCTACAGGTCGTCCAAAACGCAGCCGCCCGCCTGCTGACTGGAAAGAAACGGTGTGATCACATCAGTCCTGTCCTTGAGTCTTTGCACTGGTTGCCTGTGAACTTTAGGATCCAGTTCCAGGTCTTATTCATTGTTTTTAAGTGTTTAAATGGTCTGGCACCGTCTTATTTACCTTGTACAGCCTCACAGTACTTCCAGAGCAATCAGGTCGTCAAACCAGCTGCTCCTGGCAGGACCTCGGTCCAGACTCTCTACTCGGGGGGACAGAGCCTTCTCAGGGGCGGCCCCAAAGCTGTGGAACAGCCTACCTCTCCAGGTTAGAGCTGCACAGTCTGTGGATCACTTTAAAACACTACTGAAAACCATCTTTACTCCTTTCAGTCCCAGCTAAACAAGAATCCTTGGCTTCTTACTTTTTACTCTTTTTATCTCCTAAATTGAGCTCTGACTGTTCTTTTATTGTTTATTGTTTGTGTTTGATTATATTGTATTTTAATATCTGTACAGCACTTTAACTGAGGTTGTTTTAAATGTGCTTAATAAATAAAGCTTGACCTGACGTGTCCACACTTTGTTGACTGGTCCAACTCGAGCAACCTGAGGCTCTGGAGCCGACTCTTTCATCCTAATGCTGTGGCTCCCCGAGTAATCAATTTAAGAGCATTCTATTTTTGTTTGTTAGTTTTTTTTTAAATGTAATTCTAAATTTGAGGATTATTGTGAATTTGTAATATTAAAATAAAAAGCAGACGTGGGAAGGAAAAGGGGGACACTGTTTTGCTGTCTTTGCTGTGAGGAGATGTATCCAAGACATATTGAAGATAGAAATTCCTTTGAATGCTGAACTTGTTTTACTCTGTTTATATCCAGCAAATTATAAGATTGGAAAGAGACAACAGATCTTTCTGGAGCTGGCTATAGTATCAGACAAAAGAATAATTGCTTTACTGTGGAAAAGTTTGTACACCAAGTTTAAGTAAATGGTTTTCTGAATTGTCAACAACACTGCCTTTAGAAAAGATTACATACACTCTGAGGGGAAAGCTGTCACTCTTTAACAACATCTGGGGTCCCTTTATAAACTATCTAGAGGAGACAGACATTGCAGACCTGATGGAGGAACCTGGGGATGAATAGAGGGCCCTCTGAGATACACACGTTAATGTCAGATCAATACTAGACTGAGATATATCACCTTCAACACTCTCCAACTCTAACTACTGACATAATACAAGAAATGTTTTCCTTCTTCTTATTCATTTATTCTATTTTCTTTCTATTTCATACATTCTTATTTTTATTATGTACTTGTTCTTATTTATGGTTATCTTTTATTGTATTTATCTGTTTGTGTATGTGGGTACATGTGTATGTATATAATGTGTGTGTGTGTACATGTGTGGATGTAAGAGGTGTTTATCCTTTCTTAAAGCACCTGGTTTGTGTGTGTGTGTGTGTGTGTGTGTGTGTGTGTGTGTGTGTGTGTGTGTGTGTGTGTGTGTGTGTGTGTGTGTGTGTGTGTTCTGTATACACATATATGTGAAGATATGTGTATGAATGTTTATAAATGTTTGTCTAAAGTTGTTGAAAATCTATAAAAACAATGTTGGGGAAAAAAATAAATAAAAAGGAGCTTCATTTGTTACATTTTTTGTCACTCAAAATATGCATCACAATCTTATAAATTCCCCCTGGGGAAGACAGCAGCATAAACAGTTTCACTAATAGAACAGGACAAAGCATAGAGTGGCAAGTAACTATTACATTGGTTTATAAATGATCAGTGTTAAGCTTTAAAACATGAGCACAAGCTGATCACATCATCCTTTATCCTAGTTTTAAAATCCTCCAATAGAATTAAACAGTCCAGGTTCAGGCGACCCTGAAGCTCAAACCAAGAAGAGGGAGCAAAGACATTAAAAGCACTTTTACCAAAAACAGAGCGAGTCTGAGGAATGACACAAAGAATCTGTCCATGGGACCGAAGATGACAGCCACTGACAACTTTAGGAGTCAATAAGGAGCATAAATAAGAAGGCAGCTCCTGAAGTACGGCTTTATAAAGAAAGATATACCAATGCTCCATTCTTCTGTTGTGTAAGGAAGACAAGCCCACCTTCTCACACATCAGCACTTATATTTTGAAAAGGTATTTCTGGTACATGGAGGATAACGGCACACAGCGTTATTGTTTTGCAGATGGATATTTTAAGTTTGTCTTTTTATGACATAAACCTTCCCAGTGTGTTTTTTCCCCCCAGAGTTTAAAATGTTCAAAATGTTTTCTTTGCATTCAGAAATAGAATTTCATTTCTCTGCAGCATTCATCGATTTCATAAGCAACACACTAGAGTTTTTTATACATAGCATAAAGATAGAAAAACATATATGCACTGTTATCTCCTCCCGGTGCTCAGGGTCCAAACGGCTCTTTGAGTGTTAGAGGTTGCTGACCCCTGAATTAGAGCAATGATATCAAATCCAATAATCAATCAATCAATCAATCAATCTTTATTTGTATCGCGCCAAATCACAACAAACGTTATCTCAAGACGCTTTTACAAACATAGGAGGTCTAGACCACTCTATGTCAAATTATGAACAGAGACCCAACACCAAGACAGGGTAAGACTCAGTCTGACCCCACCTTAATCCACCATGAGCATTGCACCTCACAGTATTTAGCTAGTTACAGTGGAGAGGACAAACTTCCTTTAACAGGCAGAAACCTCCAGCAGGACCAGACTCATGTTAGACAGCCATCATGCCTCGACTGAGTTGGGTCTGGAAAGACAGATAGAGGGGAGTAAGAGAGAGAGGTGATAGTGATGAGACGAGTCGTAGAAGCTGTTGCAGCTGGAGTCCAGATTGTCCACAGCAGGAGGACGTCTACGGCAACTCAGAGGAATCTACGAGAGAATGGAGCTCAGGGACTCCAGAAAGGTCTATGGTTAGTAACTTTAATGGGACAGGCAGAGTTAAAGTAAGTGATGAAGGGGTTGGGGGGAAGAAGGTGAGCTAGGATCCCAGTGTGTCAGTGTGCCAGTTCCCCCAGCAGTCTAGGCCTATAGCAGCATGACAAAAGCTGGTCCAAGCCTGATCCAGCACTAACTATAAGCTTTATCAAAAAGGAAAGTTTTAAGTCTACTCTTAAAAGTAGAGAGGGTAATGAGTTTAAAAATAATATAAAAACACTGTAAGAGCAATTTAAAATCCAATCAAAGAACAGACAGAGACCACACAACTCTAATGCTGGGTTAAAAGCCAAGGAGGAGAAATATCTTTGTCTTTTTCCAAAATCACTGAAATGCAGGAAAAGCTCCCAGCAGCCTGCTGGAACACAGTCAGGATGTTTGATTTGAAGTCCTGCCTCTTGCAAAGGGAAACAGCTAACCCTGGATTCTGGAGTGGCATCCAGGGTGGTCCAATGTCAAGGGGGGGCCATTTCACCCCTCTGGACTAACTTCAGATCACAGCTTGATACAAGGAAACACAACAGATCTCTCCTCCAGTCAGAGTCAGAGTTTTTATATCCTGGGGATGGGATTGTTTTAGACAGATGACACGCCTTCATCTCTTCAAACAAGTACACCCATGAATGTTAAATATTATATTACATCAATGTAATATCTTCTTCTTCTTGTATAAATAAGTTGATGAAACAAATCGAGTGCATGATGTTAGTCACGACCGTACGATCCAGAGAACACATGAGAAGGTTAGAGCGAGTTTAAAAGTGAACCATCGTTTCATCTTTTCACCAAACAGGAAGAGACTTTGATCTGGTGAATCGTAGACCTTCAACCTGCCTGATTCAAAGACCTGACTCATCACAGAGTGATCCACAGAAACACTGGTTCTCTTAATGAATCCTCTGCTCTGTTGGAGCTGTGTTCCCCTGCAGACATGTTGCGCGTTACGTTCCTTCAGGTATATTTCTATCCATCCGGGAGTGATGGAGAAGGCTCCATGGGGGATTGTGGGGATTAGGTGTCTTTCTAGATTAGGCCTGACAGGGCGCCACGGCTCATCCCCTCTCTCCCCCGGGTATTTACACACACCGCGCTCGCCCACAGGTGGCTAATATGCCGTTAGCTGGGCCTCCTTCCCCTCCTGTTTGGCTTGTGTACATATGCATGTGTGTGTGTGTGTGTGTGTGTGTGTGTGTGTGTGTGTGTGTGTGTGTGTGTGTGTGTGTGTGTTTGTGTGTGTGTGTGAAAGCAGAGTGATAGATAGGAAAGCAAAAAGGTGCTGAGAGGCTGCTGGATAATCAATCAAACAAACAGATAAAGAATGTAAGGAGTGTGCACACACAGATGTGTCCACACAGAGGAATGTACATTTACAAACACACTTTAACAAAAGCAGTGTGAGCGTCCTCTCTGCTGCTGCTGCTGCTGCTGCTGCTGCTGCTGCTGCTGCTGCTGCTGCTGCTGCTGCTGCTGCTGCTGCTGCTGCTGCTGCTGCTGCTGCTGCTGTGCACCGTGACTGAAGTCCTCATGTGTTTCTGTTCCCTGAATGGTTGCAGGTGGCGTGAAAGGCGATAGAGTCCAGCAGCTGCTGTGTAAAAGTCTGCAGAGGCGTTTTAGTCAGAGCAGGTATGTGGAGATGTTTTGATAAGTGAGCGTTACTGACAAGAAGTCATTGTTGATAAATGTTCCATCAAAGATACGGCTCTGTGGAAGACAGAGAACAGACGTCAATTTACAGACTGTAATCACTGATCAGTCCATTGTCTGGAATCTGAAAGGCTTTAAAGGCACAGTCGCCACGGTTACATGATGTTTTTAATTCTGAGTTAAAGTATTCTCCTTCATGTTTACATGGAAATAGTAATTCTGACTTGAGGTTTTCATGGAGAACCCGTTTAATGGTCTTTATTCCTCTTCAGGTCTGGGGGTTGGGAAGGGTTCTGATTGGACAGGGGCGGGCGTGACGTATTTAAAACAGACTCCAGTTCCTCCTTCTTTTATTTTGGGTTACAACATGGAAGACCTCACAATAAGAACAAATTACACTTTGATTCTGATTCTAGTTTAGAATAAGCAGCTGGACACAAACATACTGCTTCACTTTCATCAGCTGAGGAGGAGAAGAGAGAGAGAGGACCGGAGGAGGGAGGAGGAAGACCGGACTTTGGGCTGCTCTACCTCAGTCCACTGACACATCCCACTCACAGGGCCAGACAGCAGTGGATGAAAGTGCAAAGCAAGGAATAATAAATACAGTTGTGCTCATAAGTTTACATACCCTGGCAGAATTTGTGATTTTTAAGTGAAAACTTTAGTTTCACTCAGGGTTAGTGTTTGGGTGAAGCAACATTTACACAGTTGTTTGATATGGACAGACTTTTTAAACGCTCCCTTACTCATCCTCTCTGGTGAAATGTCCAAAGTGACGGTGGCCTCTAAGGACAAGAAACTCCAGGATGCATGTGATTAATCAATAACAATAACACTCTTCTTCTTCTTCTTCATCTTCTTCTTCTTCTTCTTCTTCTTCTTCTTCTTCTTCTTCTTCTTCTTCTTCTTCTTCTTCTTCTTCTTCTTCTTCTTCATCTTCCAACCTCTGTATTTTCTGCATCAACCCTCTGAATCCAAACCCGTGCATGTCTCTGCCTTCGTCGTCCGTTCTGTGGTTCTGTAAAAACACGGCGGTGCAAGATGGCAGCCTCCATGGACGGGTCCACGCTCCTAAAGGTCTTCAGGTTGTCACATGCATGCAGTCCCAGATGTTCACAGGAACACTTTGGCTCCATTCTTCTCTCCCAGATGTTCACACCAACAGCAGGTCGGTCTTCAGAGTGGAGGTCTGTGGTTGGGCGATGCAGATACCAGGACTGTGACTGCTTCAACATGAAGAACATGTCTGTTTTTATTGAGTGCCATTACTCCTATAAACATCAGAAATAGTGTTAAAAGCAAACAGCGGTATGTTCCCTACTCCCCCGACATGTTTTCTGAGAAGGAGAGGCTTCAGAGAAAAAGTCTGTGTGGGTTTTACGAGCCGAGCTGGCAGGAGGAGAGTGAAGACGTACTTAAAGTCGACCTCCCTAATGGAACGGGGGTCTTACTGAGCATCCAGAGGGAGTGTTTGTTAATCCCACAGCTGGTTCTTATCACGGCGTTCTGTGTCAACCACCTTTTTGTGTCAGAATGGAGAACACAGAGAGCTTTGTTTAAGTCCAGGTAAGGATGTGAAGTCTCATCAGACCATCATTGCTCTTTGTTTCATGTGAAGCTACAGTCATTAAAACACAATCTGAGCGTTTCATTGGCTGCTGCAGCAGAATGTGAGATTCAGTCAGACTCATTTGAATGTTAAGTACACTGAGGATCTCTGAGGTAAGTATATCATGTTGTGCATCATAGAGCATGCATCTTTATTAATGATATGTGCGTTTGTGTTTCAAACACGTGTGTTTATGTGAACATGAGTCTGCAGCAGCAGAGGAGGAGGTGTCTCAGAACACTGAGCAGAAAGGAAACATGTATACGTGTGTCATGTTGGCGCTGTGGTCCAGTAATGGGTTTCTGGTGTTCTCCGTCTCTTGGGGGTCTGTTCATATAAGCAATTAATTTTATCGTGTGCATTTATGTCAAGGAGGAAGCATTGTTATTCATCATCTTGAGTAAGTGCAGCTTCTGGATCACTTGCTGTTTTAATCCATTACAAAGTGAGCGAGCTCCTGCGTGGAGGAGATGAAAGCAAAGAGAAGGGGAAGCCATGATGTGTGCGTGCACAGCGGCACACAGGGGAGACGTGGAGACGGGGTTTCATCAGGTGAAATGAACCTGTTGTTCCAAAGAAGTTAGAGGGACATGTGTCTGAAAACTTCAAGGTGGTTGATGCAACTTTTAAAGCTCGCCTGGGTCTCACCCTGAACTACATCGCAGGAATGCTAACAAATGACGAGCCATCTTACGTCCTCAGGTCCTCAGGTGGGGCACTCCTGGTCTCTCCAAAGATGAAGCTCAAATCCAAAAAGGATCCAGCTTTCTCTGTCGGAGCCCCTCGAGTTCAGAACAACCCCCCTGAGGAGATCAGGCTCAGAGAGTCAGGGACGTCTTTTATATCTCTTATTAAAACTCAATTTTACAGACTTGCTTTAATGTGACTTCATCCTTTTATTGTATTATTATTATTATTATTATTATTATTATTATTATTATTATTATTAGCTTTTATCCAACTAATTCATTATTTTCAATTTTATTTGATTATCTATTGTTTTATTTTTATTATTTTTATTTATTTATTATTTTAAAGTTCCTAATTTATCCTTTTTCACTTTTTCTAATTTTCCCAATGTGATGTCATCCTGTTACTCTGAAAACCTCTTTTATTGTCCTTTTAATGCTTATTAATATTATTATTATCATTATTATTATTATCATTATTATTATCATTATTATTATTATTATCATTATTATTATTATTATCATTATTATTATTATCATTATTATTATCATTATTATTATTATTGTTATTATTATTATTATTATTATTATTATTATTATTATTATTATTATTATTATTATTATTATTATTATTATTATTGACCTGTATTTTAGCGGTCAGGATCCAGCGGCACAGAGAGGCAGAGTGGATCTGTGAGTGGGAGTTATCGGTGTGGGTTTATATTGTTGTGGGATCACGTCCAGTGTTTCCATGAGCTCTCTCACTCCTTCTCTCTCTCTCTGTGTGAACCATGTTGGAGGAAGCAGGGGCAGGAGAGCAGCAGGAGAGCAGCATGAGAGCACAAACTTTGCCATGCCTCGGCTGGAAAACCTCCCAGCTGGTGATGAGAGACGACCCTGACGTCCCTGCAGGAGAAAAACACCCTCAGAAAGTATCTCACTGCTATAAAGGCTGTAATGTGCTTTAAGGGTCCGTCTCATCGGACTGCTTTAAACATCCCAATTATACATGCAGCATTAGCATACTATAGATAGGCTGTTATGTATGCATGCTGCAATTTCCATAATTCCCTCTAACTGTCTGCTGTTATGTTTGCTAATTAATTTACAGTGAATGAGTTTATTATCCCGAGCCTCCATGACCAAAGGGCCATTAATTTAGTGGTTAAGCAGGAAAACATGGTCCAGAGCTGCAGCTGAGAAGAGGCTTGAAAACAGGGCCAATCAAGGTTCAACGTGTTGTTAGGCAAACCAGGAGACAGCTTCAGGCTCTGTACTGACTGCTCAGTGAGTATAAATCCAGACCGCCTGTTTGAGTCTGTGCTGCATGACTGGAGTCTCAGTTTGGTCCCAAGTCCTTCTCAAGAGCAAGATGATAACAGATATATTGGAAAATGACTCTTTAAGACGAGCACAAATAATGAAGTACAGGATGATGAAAGGGAAACACATCTGAGTTATATTTACATGTCACCATTGTGTGCACTCCTTAAAATCACCAACGACCTCCTTGTGGCAGCTGATTCTGGACTCCTCACCATCCTCATCCTCCTCGACCTAAGTGCAGCATTCCATACCACCTGTCACACCCCCCTCCTCACTAGGCTATCCTCCATCGGTATCACCCACACTCCGTTAGTTCACATCTTACCTCTCTGGCCGCACACAGTTCACTCAACTCAAGTCCTTTAAATCCACTTCTTCCTCCGTCACTACAGGGGTGCCCCAGGGCTCTGTCCTGGGGCCCCTCCTCTTCATCATCTACCTCCTTCCCCTCGATAATATCTTCCACAAATTCAACATTCACTTCCACTGTTCCACAGATGACACCCAGCTCTACCTCACCACTAACCCCTCGTCCACTCTCCCGCCCACCTCCCTCACTGATTGCATCTCTGAAATAAAAACCTGGTTCACCCTAACTGTCCTTACACTAAACAGTAATAAAACCGAGGTTCTCCTCATTGGCACCAAATCCACTCTATCCAAATCCAACAGTTTCTCACTCACCATTGATAACTCCTCCGTCTCACCCTCTGGGGTCTGGGTGTCATCCTTGACGGCACATTATCCTTTCAATCACACATCAATAACATCACCCGGACCGCCTACTCCCATCTTCGTAACATCAATCGTCTCCGCCCCTCCCTCACCCCCCAACACTGCCTCCATCCTTGTCCACAGCCTTGTCACTTCCCGTCTGGACTACTGCAACTCTCTCCTCTTCGGCCTCCCTCACAAATCCCTCCATAAACTCCAACTGGTCCAGAATTCAGCTGCCCGTATCATTACCCGAACCCCTCCATCCACCACATCACTCCTGTCCTCCAACAGCTCCACTGGCTCCCTGTTCAGTTCTGTATTCAATTCAAAATCCTTCTGTTGACATTCAAGACCATCCACAATCTCGCCCCCCCATATCTGTCCGACCTCCTCCATGTTCCCACTCCCTCCCGCTCCCTCAGATCCTCTTCCTCCATACACCTGTCTGTCCCCTCCGCCCGTCTCAACACTATGGGGAGCCGAGCATTCAGCCGCTCTGCTCCCCGTCTCTGGAACTCAAGACCACCTCAACTCAGAAACACAGATTCTTTCCCCCATTTCAAATCACACCTCAAAACATATCTGTTCCAAACCGCTTACTCCGTCTGACTCCAACTGCTCTGTCACTTTGTTATTGTTTCTATTCTTTTTCTTACCCCTTGTTAGTTTATATAGATTTTATTTTGACTTTGATTTTGTTTCCTTTAATGTAAATTTGTGTATGTATGTGCGGTGTCCTTGAGTGCAGAGAAAGGCGCCTTTAAATAAAATGTATTATTATTATTATTATTATTACCATGTAATTCTCTGTGCTGATCCTGCTCTCTCTGAGTGTGAGGTTGAGTTTGGCAGATAGGATGAACAGTAGTTTGTGAAATGAGTCACTGTTTGTAGATTTGGCCGTTTTCATGACCTCAAACACAAAGACCTGTAAACTGAAACTACAAAGGAAACAGAATCACAGTGTAGTGATCTTTAACACTGCTTCTTAACAGCTAACTTCTCATATCCAACCATGCATTCAAAGTTAGAAAAAAGGCAGCTAGCTTAATAGTTTATGGGCGATATATCACAAAACAACCCTCACTCACTTACAGGCATCATAAGTGATGGGGTCAGTGTCTTCTTGTTTAATGCTTAGTCTTTGTTTGTCTTCTTTTTGTACACTTGAATAAAAACAAAATTAATAAAATATATATACACACACAAAGTAAGACTTTAAAATGAGCATGTATTTATTCAGAAAACTTTATCTTTTCAGTTTCTAATTGATGTTTTCAATTATGTGTACACCATCAACATCACTATCATCAGCCTTCATACTGCGCCTCAACTTTTTCAGACTGTTAAAATCACTTAAAGTATCAGATCCCTTCAGCAGTGACTGACTTCATTGAACTTCACATGCAGCTCTAAGTGCTTCACATAGGACAGAATCTACTTCTATCATCTAACTGTTCTTTGGCCCACAGATGGAGAAGCTAACAGTCTGTTTCCATCACATTCATTAAATGAAACACCCACACAGACGCCCCACATACCTCAGCCTCCTTCGTTTGGCTTGTGAAGTAGTGTTATAATGATGCATCGTAAAATTATCAATATATCTGACAGCATAATGCACATGGTAAGAAACCTGATTACTTGCCAATAAACTTGTGTATTCAAACATCTTCCACTTAGCACATCATCAAACAGTAGGAGTATTGATCCGGCGAGGTTTCTGCAGAGGCGATCCTGCACCGAGTAATAAATGGAATCAAGTGCACCTTCCAAGTCCAAGGGCGAAATAAAGTGAAACCAAGCACTGAGGGAATGTCTCTGATTGCCCAAATGGCATATTAGAGGACAGAAAAGGGAGAGAGGAAAAAGATAAATCATGTTTTCCTCCTCCCTCTGACCTACAGCTTTCCAAGTTTGAGAGAGTACAAAGTGAAAGCTGCTGACGCTCTCTGTGAGGAGCTGAAACATGTGACTCACAGAGAAGGAGTCCTACCAAACCTCCACCGTGTCTCCATCCAGCTGCACGCTGAGTCTCACTGTCGCTTCATGTTCTGTTAGCATCCTCAGCCCACCAGCCCTCTCGCTCCCCATGTGGCGATTGTACACTCAGCTTGCACAGTTGCCACCATGTTGCACTTCATCACATCAACAGATGGGAGCATTCCAGCCTGGTGGAGTGAGCTGCTGCTTGTTACAGATACCTCAGCAGCAGAGCGTTATTTTCTGTTCCTGTGACAGAGGATCAGCTTGAAACCTTTAATGCAGCTCCGGAGTGGTGACACCTTGCAAACAGATGTTGTGCTGGATGTAAATGAGGGGAATGGAGAGGGGTCTATCTGCAGTGCCATTGGTACATTTGGCTGGGAACTCAGTTCTAACGACAGGCCTAGATAATCACAGGAAGAGCGATGATGGTAATAACCATTACTGGGCTGCGTGATGGGCCCCATGGTGATACTTGTTTACAGTTATTAGTCAGCGCTGTACCCCCGGCTGCATAACGCATATTAATAATGTGTGTGTGTGTGTGTGTGTGTGTGTTGGAGAAGAAGATAAATGGAGTGTAATGGGTTAACTGTCTGCACCTGAGTGCCACTTTTGGATTAGAGCGTCCGACTGTTTAGGATCCGGTGTGATTGTTTTCACATGTGTGCTCTAATTTCTGCTTCTTTTTATCATGGTATCTTTAATCTGTGTGTACATGTGTGTGTGTGTGTGTGCATGTGTGTGTGTGTGTGTGTGTGTGTGTGTGTGTGTGTGTGTGTGTGTGTGTGCATGTGTGTGTGTACTAAAGTGTGTTTTTGAAGCTCTGTTTCTGCTCAGTATCCATCTGCAGCAAAGCCATCCATCAATCTGTCGACTCCTCGGCCCACCGTATCACCTTTCCTCTTCCCTCTCGCATTCCTCCCATCCTTTCCTTTTATCTCACACCTCTCTCTCTCTCTCTCTCTCTCTCTCTCTCTCTCTCTCTCTTATCCTTCTTCCTTCATGTCACCTCCTCACAGCCTCATTTGGGGCAGAGCAACAACACGTCTTTAGTGTTGGACTCAGAAAGAGTCATGCAGGCGGAGCTCTGATTACAGTCTGAAGGGTCACAGATATGAAGTATATATCTTTGTATCATCTGCATAAAGTGTGAGCTGATATAATACCTGTGTGTGTTTGTGTGTGTGTGTGTGTGTGTGTGTGTGTGTGTGTGTGTGTGTGTGTGTGTGTGTGTGTGTGTGTGTGTGTTGGCTAATCCAGTGAATGGAAAGGTGACCAGGCCATGCATGGAGCCTTGGGGCACCCCCTCAAAAAGGAATTTCCTCTCTGCTTCTGTGCATACTTGGATTTTTTTCTCAGGGTAGAGAGAGATATGAATCATGCTCTGTACACTGTAAACGTTCAAATATTCCAACAGTTACAGGATCCCCCTGCTGCTCAACACACACACACACACACACACACACACACACACACACACACACACACACACACACACACACACACACACACACCTTTTCATCCAGCTCAGGCCGTTTCCACCACTCCTGGGGGCACCCGCTGGCAGGAACTAGCTGAGCTCAGTGTAATTGTAGCGCCCTTGATCAATGCTGATTTGCTTCTGTGGCTGCTGTCTCTCACTCCCTCACTCCCTCACTCCCTCACTCTCTCTCCACGCCACACCAAACTCCAGCCAGCCATGCATCATTCATAAGGAGTGCAAAGAGAAGCTCAGCAACTCTGGGGCCATCTAACCTCTGGGCCAAGGCTGAGCCCCCGGTGCCCTCTGTGAGTTATGTTCTCTCCTGCCTGTCTGCAAACGTGACGAGGTGTTCGGTTCCCCGGTGGAGGTGTCGTTCAAAGACAACCTCACAGTGAGTCCGGTTGGACCCGGGTTTGAGGAAGTGGACCGTCTCACATGACGTGGAGATATACATAGATGTAAATTACTGTCTCAGTTTTAACCCTTTCTCTATTTATAGCAGACGGGAACCCCCCCTCCTGACTCGGTTACTGAAGAAACCTGGAGCGTTGTGTGTCCTGTAAATGTCATTACATGCACGAGTCACGGTTAAAGGGTCAATGCAAACAAAACAAAGCTGACATTTATGACTGCAGAAGGAAATAGCACTCTGGATAACAAGGGAGTTGTTGTCAACATGCAAAACATGCATGCACAGTGAGTCACATGGGGAACGGTTGGGTTAGTGAAAGTCACAATGAGGTTTGGATATTTCCTAAATCCTGACATCAGTTTTTCTTCTATATGATTTGAATAATAATAATAATAATAATAATAATAATAATAATAATAATAATAATAATAACAATAACAATAATAATAATACAATTATATAATCAGATTTTTTTCTAAATAATTTTGAATAAAAAATAAATTACAATAAAATAAAAAATAAATACAAGTAATAATCATCATCATCATTTTTTTCAAAATGATTCTAAACAATCCAATAAAAATAATAAAAAATGTGCAAAAATTCAAATATAACATAAAAATAAAAAATAAAATAGAAATTAAATATAGGTAATCATCATCATTATCATAATTTTTTTTCTAAATGAATAGTAATAAAAAATAATATTTTTTTTTCTAAATGATTTGAATGGTAATAGAAATAATTAAAAAAAAACAAGAATCATATTTTTTTCTAAATAATTTTGAATAAAAAAATAAAAATAAAGTTACAATAAAATAATAATTAAATTAAAGTAATCACCATCATCATTTTTTTTCAAAATTATTTTAAACAATACAATAAATAAATAATAAAAACTATTTAAAAATAAAAATTACATAAAAATGAAAAATAAATAAAAAATAAAATAATAATACTTGTTTCTGTTTTTCTGATTATACTTTTCTATTTGTATCACTATTCATGTTGTAATTTTAATCAGGGATGTTTGTTATAGTTGTCTCTCACTGAGACATGCAAACAGGAGACACCATCAGACTAACCTCTCACTTACACACATGTAGATAAAGTCACACACATGGAGAGATACTAGCAGAGCACAGTCAGGAGATACCTTCTGAAATCATAGTGTGCACATGAACGCTTCAGAATATATGATATTTATATAAAGCAAAGCTTTGACAGCGTGTCTGCCTGAGGGCGATGCTGCACATTCTGATGTCTGGAGGAAAAAGTACAAAGACTGTAAGAGGTGTGTTTCTGTTTGGATAAGCAGTTCCATCCTCTGCATTAGAAGTAGCTGTCTCTGTAGTCAGGAGGGGCAGGAACCTCTCTCTGGTCTGAAACAAGGTCAGCCTTCTGACACCTTCTGTAGATTTATTTATGGAAGTAAAGAGACAGCGTGCAAAGATATGAAAGGTTAAAGGCAACACTTTGACTTGTATTTGAACATAACTGGTCCTAATAGTGGAGCTCTGTGCGTGTACACTTTAATACATGACTCTGCTCTGAAGCAGCTCCTCTGATCTGATCTGCATACAGATAATAAAAAACACTGAATTTATAAGAATTAGTGAAACCAAAATGGAAGGAAATAAATTTATTCTGCTCCTCCTGCGTGAGAGAAACAAATCCTCTCCCTTTGATCTCTGCATCCCAAGGCCATGAGAGTCAAGGTTGCAAATTAATATCTCATTAGCCCGTCGCACCACAACACAGGAAATCACTATCTTCCTCGTGTTCCTCTTCTTTCTTCCTCACCTCACCCACAAGACTCGCACAGAGAAGCAGAAGGACGCCGGAGAGGTTTGTAATCAGGGAGGCAGTATGGAAATAAGTTCCTGTGCCGGTGTGCCGGAGCCACGTGTGTTTAAACTTTCCTGCTGTTCTCCTGCTCCGGCCTCCTCCAATGGTGTGTGTGTGTGTGAGTGTGTGTGTGTGTGTGTGTGTGTGTGTGTGTGTGTGTGTGTGAGTGTGTGTGTGTGTGTGTGTGTTCATTAGTTAGGGAGGCCTCACAAAGCGAGGTAACGTGGGGAAGGCGTTGAGGCACCTGCAGCATCAGTTGACTGTTTTTTTTGAGTGTGTCGAGGATAACAAGGCCGAGCTGTGAACGGCGTGTGACCACAGCTTTTATGGCGGTGGCGGTGCTTCCCCCTGCCTGGCAGTTGCAAAGCTGGCATGAAAGGTGGTGACGGTTTGTGTGGGTGTGTGCATGCATCTGCCAGGCAAGAAGAGGGAAGAGATCATAAAAGAGAAACATCCCCATAACGATGGGGCACGAAACAATAAAGCTGCTCTGCACACACAGGCCTCGTGGCTCTGACTACACCTCCCTCTCTCTCTCTCCTTCCCTTCCTTGCCTCCTCCATCGCCTCGTCTCTTCTTTGATCACTGCCCTTTTCTTTTTACAGGCCTCACTCCGTCTGTGTGCGCTTTCCCTCCTTCCCTTCCCTTCCCTCCCTCGGTATCACCTCGACTTTGATCTGCATCACAGACTCGCACATCCCTTTCCCCTTTCTTGTTCCTCCTTTGCTGCTCCCCTGTCTTACTCTCCCATGCATCTCATGAGCTTTGTTCCTCCTTACCGCTATCCATTGCTTATTCCCTCACACTTGCACACGCCTACTTCAGCCTACCACGATCACCTGGTGTTACCTCGCTTGTTATACGCTCAAAACAGAGGTTTGGACCCAATTAGGATATGAAATAATCCCCTAAAGCTCCCTGACACAGGAAACGTCTGGAGATGACACCGCCAGCAAACGCCAGCAACTTTTTCTAAGCCTTTGATTCTCTCGGTCGTCTTTGACTCGACATAAACAATAACTGGACGAACAAAGCAGCGAGATCTGGCACCGTTTCAGCATGACTCTCCCTCGGCAGCGGTTAATTGAAGGCTTGAAAGAGATAAAGATTTAAGAGGGGAGAAGGAAGGACAGTGATGAATGGCAGGAGTAACGTAGGCCCCTGTCTCCGCCGTCCGTCCTCCTGCCTCCCCACCTCTCTCAGACGAAGGCGGTAGCCATGGAAACAAGGACAAAGAAGGGCAGAGTGGGAAGAAAGTAGAAAAGAGGAGAGCGTGCTAAAGTGAAGCATTTGGGGAAAAAGGCAGAAGAAGAAGAAGAAGAAGAAGAAGAAGAAGAAGCGAGGTATTATAGACGGAGAGGAATAAGAGGACAAAGGCAGGCGTGAAGGAAGCCGGTCTAGGACACAGACGGGTCATCTCCAGCGAGGTCTGACCCCGAGCCGATGGCAGGTCCTTCCTGCTGCGTGGAGATGTGAGCCCTGCGAGGACGGTGACATTTACAGGCATCACGTCTCAAGGGAAGCAATTTCACAGACGCCGTGTACTGCCGCAAGAACTTCCATTTAGCAAATTTGGCCCCTTGGGATCATAAAACCTCAAGGCCATTTACCTCCTCCCTCCCTCCCTCCTCCCTCCCTCCCTCCCCCCACCCCTCCCTCCTCCTTGCCTCCCTCCTCCCTACCTCCATCCCTCCCTCCCTCCCTCCCTCCCTCCCTCCCTCCCTCCCTCCCTCCCTCCCTCCCTCTGCAGCCTTTGTTTTCCATAGACTTCGATCTGTGTCCATCACTGCGGCCTGTCCTTCCTCTAACAGGTCCATCCTTTCTCTCTATATTCACCGATGACTCTCACATAGTTGCATCAGAAGCTGGGATTGCAGGCCATCTTTCCACCGTGCAGAGCCCGTTCCTCTGAGCACAGACAGCTGTAGTATCGCCCAGTGTTTGTGTGCACGGTCGTCTCAGAGGGATTGTCTTTCCTCCCCTGCTGTTTTCACCAGAGGCTCAACCTTGGGAGATACAAACTGTGAGAAAGCCCATAACACACACAAACATACCCAAGTGGGTTCTGACAGCGGCAGCCCACAGCCAAACACTACAACTCAACAAAGTCTGCAGAGGAAGCCCAGAAAATGATGTTCTCCAAGCCTCATGGCAGCCCGCGAGGGCTGGAACTGTCAGGGGCAAACTTGTGGTGCTTAAGTTCTGTGTTGGGCTCCTCTCAGAGAACAAACAGAACAAACACTGACAGAGAGAGAGAGGGCAGGGGGGGAGGGGGGAGATCACAGAGCTTTACTAAGGAAAGCAGTATGTTTGTGAAAAGGCATAAAGATGTTATGACCATGCAAACTTCTTCTTATAACAGTCCTGTGTTTGTTTGTATCTGAGCAGAGAGAAGTCAGCACACTGAAGGTCCTTTAAGATATCTGTGTCTGTTTGATTTACAGTTTTATTCAAATCTTCAGGCGATAAGAACAGAGACAATAACACACAGTAACGGACAGGTAAAGCTAGGGTTGCTAGCCAGCATGAATTTGAATGTAGCATTTCCTCAGGACTCCGTCTAATGAGAGAGTCCATCGTTAGTGTCAGGACCAGAAGATCTCAAAGTCAAGTACAGAAATCCTTCTGCCAACAAATCAATCTTTATTTGTATCACGCCAAATCACAACAAATGTTATCTCAAGACTCTTTACAAACAGAGCAGGTCTGGACCACTCTATGTCAAATCCTGAACAGAGACCCAACACCAAGACAGGATCAGACTCAGTCTGACCCCACCTTAATCCACCATGAGCATTACACCTCACAGTATTTAGCTAGTTACAGTGGAGAGGACAAACTTCCTTTAACAGGCAGAAACCTCCAGCAGGACCAGACTCATGTTAGACACACATCTGCTGAGACCGTGTTGGAGAGAGGGATATTTAAAGGAACATTTAGTGTGCTGACTCTGTTCAGAGTTGCTGTGTGTACCTTTGAAGGTGTTAATTCAGACTAACTCTCTCTCTGTTTTTATCTGGTCAGGCAGTAAGTGTGCACGATGCTGTGAACCTGATTCACTCAGTCTTTGTTCATTACTTCGTCCAGCGTGTTTATTAGTACAGTTTTCATTTTCACTATTTGCACAGCAGTCACTTTTTTCCCTGTTGAACAATTTCAGAAGAAAAAAAAATCTTTGTCCTGCTAATTGGTCGACAAACACGTTGAGTAAGAGGCAATTATCCCGAGCTGACTGGAGGGTAATTAATGTTGTTTTCCTCCTGAGACTGTAATGTTTCAGTTTTCATACAAACACAGTGTGATATAGGAGACAGGTCTCTTTCTGTGTTTGTTCTAAAACAATGAGACTCCAGTTTATACCTGTGCAGTCCTGACTGTAAGAGAAGCAGACTGAGTCATCATGAGTCCAGCTTTAGAGCAAAAAGTGGATCTAAATCTGACTCCCAGCTTTAAGAGGCATTCTGATATGTTAGGAAAACGCTGGCTGAATGGTCAAGGTGTGACAGGACCATTACAACATAATCACAGCTGATACATCAACATCAAATATGGAGGCCGGATCAGAAAGAAACTCTGACCCCTCATCTCACCTGAAGTTTGAAATAAAAGACCAGAACCTAATCCGTTAGAACACCTGCGGCTTCTCTCTGGTGTGAAAGATTTAAAAGGAGCAGGAAGGTTCACGCTGAGTAAAATGTGCAGGGTTAGCTCTAACAAGCGATTGTCTCTGAGATCAGAGAGGCCAAATTTAAGGTGAACCTTCATTAGAGAGGGAGAGAGAGAGGAGTACACCGAGCTGTCATTACCTGCGGTACAGCAAGTCTACACCGGTGTTGGAGTACGCGGCTGAATCCTCGCCTGAGGTTCAACTCTAATCTGAACGGTCTGTTTGACTGTTAGAGTAAAACTGTACAAACCTCTGCAGCTCTCTGTGCTCTCTTCACTTTAACTCCATTCATTGGAAATGTTTCATCAACATGTGGTAGAACATGGATTTCACACAGCCCTCTAGACACAAGGAAAGAAGGGTCTAATTACAATCAAAGAGCAATAAATGGAGAAACACAGTTTGATGTATTTTACTGTAGAGAGTTGAACGTTCATTTTTCCTCCAGGAGTAAATCTAAGATCACACCGAGTCACTCAGTAAACTCTGTAAGAGTCTGTTTCATTAAAAGAATCTCAAACTTCTCCTCTGAGTCTGTGTCAGTCTGTGAGAGCTCTCCGTCCGTCCTCCTGCAGTCCTGTTCTGTAGCATTGTTTGTTCCTGACAGCCTGTGAGAATCTCTCCTCCTGCTCAACATCTATCTTTAAGTTCTCAGTGTACCTTTCTCTATGCTGGGAGTTATTCTCTTCACTCTGCAGACTCTGAGTGTCACTTTTCAGAGAATATCTAACCTGCAAAAACTCTACAATCAAATCAGTCCATGTGAGTGATCTGATCATTCTGTACGCAGCGTTTGGTATGAGCTCAGCTCACAAAACGATGAAGCCGATAAGGAAGATTTAAAAAGCTGCAGTTCCTCAAGTGTCCACTTGAGGCTGGCTCCAGAAGCAGAGGAGACCCCATGAACTCCTGTTGAAGGGTCAAGGTCATCTTTATAATCCCTGAGGGGTCATTTGTTGTTCAG